>NW_026667051.1:0-1382 GCF_009828535.3 Hylobates moloch | reverse complement strand
TGATAGATTCTCAAGGAAAATTTTAACCATATATGCATGAATATATTGGTGTAAGACACTTCAGAAATTGAGTTTGATTTAGTGAATACTAAATGGCTAATCTGTGCATGGAACTGAAAACAAATAATACCTGTAAGACTCGAGAGTTAATTTAGTCAGGGCGATAGTATGCACATATGAAACAAATTGTCCTGCCAAACAGTACTGTAGCTTCTTGTTTTTTACCTGCAGTTCATTTCTGTAAAAGTGGTGTGGAGATCCTCCTACTGCCACTGTGATTTACCTTATGTTGCAACTAGGTGGCACTGTGTCATTGGCGAGAGTGCTGTTTTCTTTAGGACTCATCTCCCTAAAGTGAGGGACTTTGAAGATAAAATTGATAAATGATTGAATCAAGGCTTGAAAAGGTAGGCTGTAGGCGACTATTCTTTATTATTGTAAGAGTGAATTAATTGAATTTGGGTGGTGAAAAGTGCCCGTTTGATGAGAAGCCAGCTTAGGGTTGTGGATGGTTAGAGCTATGAGAGGCCAGTAGATGCTGGGTTGCTATGCTCTGGAGATGGTGAGAAAATATATTTGTAATAGGACTTGATTCCAGCCTTGAAGAATATGGATCATTTAGTTGGACAAAACGTCCCCCAAATTAGTTGAAGACAAAAGGCAAATGGTCAGGAATGGGAGGCAGTGAACATAGTGTTGGATGAATAGTGGGGTGATGGTCAGTGGAAACTCTGGCCCACCCAAGTTTGTGTCAGGTAATAATGGGAGATAAGCCTGAAAAGATGGATAAAGCTCAATTGTGAAGGAAGACAAAGGTGTGAGGATTTTGTTTTGTGACCACCAAGGAGCCATTGATGGTGTTTATTTTAAGGATGCTTTTCCTTTTATGCATTTATACATAAATATGTAAATGTACTTAACCATTCTGTATTAATAATAGTCATTTACCTTTCCAACATAAAATGTTTATGTAACTTCTGCATAGCTGATTTTTATGTTAAATGTAACATGTAAAGAAATATGTGTGTTTCTAGAAGATGTCTTATGTGCTCATTTTCTTTCTAGATTACTTGGAGATAATTTATGTTTACCAGTGGTTTTGCATGTGAACTGAGTACCTTGGGGTTTTTTTTTTTTTTTTTTTGAGAAAACTGGTCTCTGTCATCCTTGTTGGAGTGCGGTGGAGCGATCATAGCTCGCTGCAGCCTTGAAGTCCTGGGCTCAAGCAGTCCTGCTGCAGCCTCCTGAGTAACTGGGAGTACAGGCGCATGCCACCATGCCGAGCTAAATTCTCCCTTTTAAAGTGTGTGATTGTTTGGTTTTTCATGTGTATACAGTTTTGCAATTGCCATTGTCTGACCAGAACATTTTCATCAGCCCCC
>NW_026667050.1:0-1382 GCF_009828535.3 Hylobates moloch | reverse complement strand
CCACCATGGCCCTGAGACTTGCGGCAGTCTGCAGGTGGGCAGAGAAATGACTTCGGGGTCTCTCCTCCAGGGACAAGCCACTACCAAACAAACCCAGATCTAAGAAAGAGAACCCAGCACCCTAGAGGACAGAAGAGGCAGCACAAAAGGTCTCTCACGGAGCTGGGGATACTGTAGGCACTATGAAGTCAAGGCCAACAAGGGTGGCCCCTGCCCTCTGTCCAGAGAGGGAAACCAAAAGTCGCTACATGTCTCCTCGGGGCCTCAGATTTGGGAATGTCACCACTGGACTTTGCAAAGCTGGTCCTCACCACATGATCCAGCTTTTGGATGCAAGGACTATGGTTCCCAGGAGGCAGTGGGCACAGGACTGGGCCTTCTCAGACTGCTGTCTCCTGACACATCACGCCTTTGTCCAGGAAACCCAAGTGTGCCACAAAGGGATGAGGCCATGGGGACACAGGATGATCGGAAAGAACACTTCAGCGCTGCTCATCACCAGTCCCCAGAGAGGGGTGGAGGGGGTGGCGTGCAAGGAAATGAGGCTCTCCACGGAGGGAAATTAAACCACCCTCACATTACTGACCTAGAGGCCGGCCCATTAAGGAGGAAGCTGATTAAAGGCTGCTGCTGCTGAGCACCATGGTGTGAAGTGCTAAGGATGTGAGAAGATGAAGCTGGCTCCCGGAGTGGGTCCTGGGGAGACCACTAACAGGTGAACAGCAAGCTGCTGACCCTGAGAAGCGAAACAGGGCCTGGGCAACATGCACACGCCTCTCTCCAGGACTCACTCCCTTTCCTCTTCCCAGTAACATGGGGTACACATTTTTTTTTTTTTTTTTTTTTTTTTGAGACGGAGTCTCGCTCTGTCACCCAGGCTGGAGTGCAGTGGCGCAATCTCGGCTCACTGAAAGCTCCGCCTCCCGGGTTCACGCTTCTCCTGCCTCAGCCTCTCCATGGGTACACATTTCTGATGCCTGGAAAGTACACAGGACTGATAACTGATATGCCCCATGCCCTCTTCCTCTCCCCTGTCATGTATTCAATTTGGTAAGGAAGGTCAAAAGACGAGGCTGAGGTGGGCAGGAGGAAGCTTTGTGGGTGGGGATGTGGAACACCCCGCATTCAGCTCCCTGGTGCTGACTTGTGGGTAGAAGGTGTCTGTAAGCCTGGCAAGGAGTGAGAGCAATGCCATCATGCAGCTTCCAGTCACCTCCTTGTGGGCTGTCCAGGAAGAGGCAGAAGCTAGTTCCGCCCAAGCCAGTATAATCTGCTGCACATCCTGTCCCCAGCCCTCTGTGGCATTCTTGTCTGCCACCCACGGGGAGCAAATGAGCCCTACACACACACACACACACACACACACACACACACACACACAC
>NW_026667049.1:0-1382 GCF_009828535.3 Hylobates moloch | reverse complement strand
CCATTCCATTCCATTCCATTCCATTCCATTCCATTCAACCCCTTTCCACTCCATTCCACTCCATTTCTTTCTTCTCCATTCCACTCCAATGCACTCCACTGCACTTTTTTCCTTTCCATTATATTTCAATGCATTCCATTCCTTTCCATTCCATTCCATTCGATTCCATTCCGTTCCGTACCATTCCTTAGCTTTCGATTCTTTTCCACTAGAATCCATTCCACTCCTCTGCAATCCATTCCATTCCAATACATTAAATTCAAATCCTCTCTTGTCCTCTCCTCTCCTCTCCACTCCACTGCATTCCATTCCTTCCCATTCGCCTCCATTCCTTTCCAATCTATTCTAATCCATTCCATTCCTATCCATTCCATTCCACTCAATTCCACTCCACTACTCTCCCTTCCTTTGTTCTCCATTCCACTCCATTGCACTCCACTGCACTTTTTCACATTCCATTCCATTGCATTGCATTCCATTCCATTCCCCTCCATGCAACTCCACTCCAATCCTATCCATTCCATTCCATTCTATTCCATTCCATTCCATTCCACCTGAATCCACTATACTCCTCTCCATTCCACTCCACTCCACTCCATTGCCTTCCATTCCACTGCATTCCATTCCAATCATTTCAAATCCACTCTTCTCCACTCCACTCCTCTCCACTCCACTGCATTGCATTCCTTCCCATTCGTCTCCATTCAAGTCCACTCAATTCCAATCCATTTCATTTCTTTCCATTCCATTCCCTTCCATTCTGTTCCACTATATTCCACTGCAGTCCGCTCCCTTCCTTTCTTCTCCATTCCATTCCACTGCACCTCACTACAGTTTTTTTCAATTACATTCCATTCCATTCCATTTGAATCCATTCCTTTCCTTTCCATTCCATTCCATTCAATTCCATTCCATTCCAGTCTAAAGCCACTCCAGGCCATTCCCTTCTTTTCCACAAGTATCCAATCCACTCTATTCCAATCCATTCCATTCCATTACTTTCAACTCAAATTCACTCTTCTGCACTCCACTTCTCTCCAATCCACTGCATTGCATCCCTCCCATTTGCCTGCTTTCCACTCCATTCCATACCTTTCCATTCCATTCCATTCCACTCCTTTCCACTCCTGTCTTCTCCCTTCATTTCATCTCCATTCCTCTCCACTTGACTCCACAGCACTTTTTTCCATTTCATTCCATTCCATTCCATTCCATTCCATTCCATTCCATTCCATTCCATTCCATTCCATTCCATTCCATTCCATTCCATTCCATTCCATTCCAATCATTCCACTCCATTGAATTCCATTCCATTGCATTCCATTCCATTCCATACCATTCCTATCCATTACATTCTTTTCCAATAGAATCCACTCCACTCC
>NW_026667048.1:0-1382 GCF_009828535.3 Hylobates moloch | reverse complement strand
TTATGTAAGCCTATGGTAACCACAAAGCAAAAATCTATAGTAGATACACAAAAGATAAAAAGTAAAGAATCGAGTTGGAACCAACCCAAATGTCCAACAACGATAGACTGGATTAAGAAAATGTGGCACATATACACCATGGAATACTATGCAGCCATAAAAAAGGGTGAGTTCATATCCTTTGTAGGGACATGGATGAAACTGGAAAACATCATTCTCAGTAAACTATCGCAAGGACAAAAACCAAACACCGCATGTTCTCACTCATAGGTGGGAATTGAACAATGAGGACTCATGGACACAGGAAGGGGAACATCACACTCCGGGGACTGTTGTGGGGTTGGGGGAGGGGGGAGGGACAGCATTAGGAGATACACCTAATGCTAAATGATGAGTTAATGGGTGCAGGAAATCAACATGGCACATGGATACATATGTAACAAACCTGCACATTGTGCACATGTACCCTAAAACCCTAAAGTATAATAAAAAAAAAAATTATGGAAAAAAAATCCATTCAAATTATCAAACTTGAGTCTCTAGCTAATGTTAGGCATACTTATGAGACTAAGAAACAAAAATACGTGCTCACTTCAGCAGCACATATACTAAAACTGGAACGATACAGAGAAGATTAGCATGGCCCCTGGGCAAGGATGACACGCAAATTTGTGAAGCGTTCCATATTTTTTAAACTAAAGAGTTTCTGCACAGCAAAACAAACTATCATCAGAATGAACAGGGAACCTACAGAATGGGAGAAAATTTTTGCAATCTGTCCATCTGGCAAAGGGCTAATATCCAGAATCTACAAGGAACTTAAACACATTTAGAAGAAAAAAACAACCCCATCAAAAAGTGGGTTATGAAGGATATGAACAGACACTTCTCAAAAGAAGGCATTTATGCAGCCAGCAAACATATGAAAAAAAGCTCATCATCACTGGTCATTAGAGAAATGCAAATCAAAACCACAATGAGATACCATCTCATGCCAGTTAGAATGGTGATCATTAAAAAGTCAGGAAACAACAGATGCTGGCGAGGATGTGGCAAAATAGAAATGATTTTACACTGTTGGGGGGAGTGTAAACTAGTTCAACCACTGTGGAAGACAGTGTGGCTATTCCTCGAGGATCTAGAACCAGAAATACAATTTGACCCAGCAATCCCATTACTGGCTATACAGCTAAAGGATTATAAATCATTCTACTATAAAGACACATGCACACGTTATGTTTATTGCAGCACTATTCACAATAGCAAAGACTTGGAACCAACCCAAATGCCCATCAATGATAGACTGGATTAAGAAAATGTGGCACATATACACTGTGGAATACTATGCAGCCATAAAAAAGAATGAGTTCATGTCCTTTGTA
>NW_026667047.1:0-1382 GCF_009828535.3 Hylobates moloch | reverse complement strand
TATTTTTCATGAGTTGGGTAGACTGGATCTTGCAGGATTGATGCATTTTATCTAATTTGTTGAAATTGTGAGTACAGAGTTGTTGTTAGACCATTTTTTAAAGTTACCATTGTGGGCCGGGCACGGTGGCTCACGCTTGTAATCCCAGCACTTTGGGAGGCCGAGGCGTGCGGATCACGAGGTCAGGAGATCGAGACCACGGTGAAACCCTGTCTCTACTAAAAATACAAAAAAAAAAATTAGCCGGGCGTGGTGGCGGGCGCCTGTAGTCCAAGCTATTCGGGAGGCTGAGGCAGGAGAATGGCGTGAACCCGGGAGGCGGAGCTTGCAGTGAGCCAAGATCGCGCCACTGCACTCCAGCCTGGGCGACAGAGCGAGACTCCGTCTCAAAAAAAAAAAAAAAAGTTACCATTGTGGGCCAGGCGGGGTAGTTCATGACTGAAATTCTAGCACTTTGGGAGTCCAAGGTGGGCAGATCACCTGAGGCCAGGAGTTGGAGAGCAGCCTGGCCAACATCGCAAAACCCCGTTTCTACCAAAAATACGAGAAGATTAGCCGGGTGTGGTGGTGCATGCCTGTAATCCCAGCTACTTGGGAGGCTGAGTCACAAGAATTACTTGAACCCAGGAGGCAGAGGTTGCAGTGAGCCAAAATCGTGCCAATGCACTCCAGCCTGGGTGTCAGTGGGAGACTGTCTCGAAACAAACAAACAAAAAAGCTACCATTGTGAATAGGTTGATCAACATAAAGACATTGCTAGGTAGCAGTTTGCCTCTCTAGATCCACTTAAGGCTCTTCAGTCAGCACTATGTTGCAAGAAGCAACCTGTATGGACGCACTGGAGAGCTACTTTTGCTCCCAGGCTTCTGGTTGAGTTTAGGCACAGAAAGACACCAGCTGTTCAGAGACATGGATTAGTAATTTATTACCTTGTTTTGTTTCACTTAGACCTCAGGGTACTGAATTATTTTATCTGAAGTCGAAAATAGGCAGGCTGTGGTGATTCACACCTGCAACCACAGCATTTTGGGAGGCTGAGGCAGGAGGATTACTTGAGGCCAGGAGTTCAAAACCATCTTGGGTAATAGAAAGATAACCTGTCTCCACACACACACATACACACATACACACACACACACACACACACGGTAGCCAGGCATGGTGGCACGTACCTGTAGTCCCAGGTACTTATGAGGCTAAGAAGGGAGGATTGCATGACCCAGGATGGTTGAGGCTGCAGTGAGCTATGCTTGTGCCACTGCACTCCAGCCTGGGTGACACAGCCAGACCCTGTCTCAAAAAAAGTGAAAAAAAAAAAAAGCCAAAAACTACTGCGGAGTGGCCCTTTCTTCAAGCGTCTGCTTGCTTTCTCTAACACCACT
>NW_026667046.1:0-1382 GCF_009828535.3 Hylobates moloch | reverse complement strand
GTTCATTGTAGATTCTGGATATTAGCCCTTTGTCAGATGAGTAGGTTCATTGTGGTTTTGATTTGCATTTCTCTGATGGCCAGTGATGATGAGCATTTTTTCATGTGTTTTTTGGCTGCATAAATGTCTTCTTTTGAGAAGTGTCTGTTCATATCCTTCACCCACTTTTTGATGGGGTTTTTTTTTCTTGTAAATTTGTTTGAGTTCATTGTAGATTCTGGATATTAGCCCTTTGTCAGATGAGTAGGTTGCAAAAATTTTCTCCCATTCTGTAGGTTGCCTGTTCACTCTGATGGTAGTTTCTTTTGCTGTGCAGAAGCTCTGTAGTTTAATTAGATCCCATTTGTCAATTTTGGCTTTTGTTGCCATTGCTTTTGGTGTTTTAGACATGAAGTCCTTGCCCATGCCTATGTCCTGAATGGTATTGCCTAGGTTTTCATCTGGGGTTTTTATGGTTTTAGGTCTAACATGTAAGTCTTTAATCCATCTTGAATTAATTTTTGTATAAGGTGTAAGGAGCCCCTTCCTGCTTCTTAACAGACCCCTGCTCTTGTTCAGTTATCTGCTGTCTGCCACTTATGGGTCCGAGGACAAGGTGACCCCATTCCTGGCTTGAAGACTGTGCATGATGGTTCTAAGGGGAACCCCTTAGCCTTGCCAGGGATTAGTGCAGGAACCCAGGCCTGAGAGGGTCAGCACCCAGCCTTCCCAATTAAAAGACTGACTCAGAAGCAGCCACATGACCTCTACGAGTTCAATGAGATAAAGAGGGAAAGCCTGCTGTCTCTTTCTCTGGCCACTGGATGTAGTAAAATCATTGCAGCCATCTCGTTTCCAACTTGGAGATGAAGCCAGCACTTACAGGATGGCAGGGCAAGAGAATCACAGAGAAACTGAGCAGAAGCGCCCAGATTAGGTCAGCCGTGCAGCCCAATCAACCTGTGCATTCCCAGCAGAAAGAGTCTAGATTTTTTGCCCATTATTTAAACCCCTTTGAGCTGGTCTGTTCCAATTGATAGAGACAACTGAATAGAAACTCAGAATGCAATGAAAAGTAGTGCAGAAGGCATTAACGGATTCCCGAGGTTAAAGGATAACCACTGGTAGTCCCAGTGAGGGACAGGGTGTAATGGGCAGCTCAGGGCATGCTTTAAGCAGAAGAGACACCCAAGTGGAGCCTACAGGGATGATTAGGAGCTAACCAGATGAGGGAAGTAACCAGGGAAGGAAGACAGTTCAGATAGAAGGAACAGCCAGACAGAAGAAGCACAGGAAGGAAAAACAGATCGAGGCTCAGCTTTTCTGAGTCATGAACTATAAAGTAGATAGTGGAAGGTGAGGCTAGAGCCAGACCATGAAAAATCTGGATACCATGAAGTGGA
>NW_026667045.1:0-1382 GCF_009828535.3 Hylobates moloch | reverse complement strand
TTCTTTGAAACCAACGAGAACAAAGATACAACATACCAGAATCTCTGGGACACATTCAAAGCAGTGTGTAGAGGGAAATTTATAGCACTAAATGCCCACAAGAGAAAGCAGGAAAGATCCAAAATTGACACCCTAACATCACAATTAAAAGAACTAGAAAAGCAAGAGCAAACACATTCAAAAGCTAGCAGAAGGCTAGAAATAACTAAAATCAGAGCAGAACTGAAGGAAATAGAGACACAAAAAACCCTTCAAAAAATTAATGAATCCAGGAGCTGGTTTTTTGAAAAGATCAACAAAATTGATGGACCGCTAGCAAGACTAATAAAGAAGAAAAGAGAGAAGAATCAAATAGATGCAATAAAAAACGAAAAAGGGGATATCACCACCGATCCCACAGAAATACAATCTACCATCAGAGAATACTACAAACACCTCTATGCAAATAAACTAGAAAATCTAGAAGAAATGGATAAATTCCTTGACAAATACACCCTCCCAAGACTAAACCAGGAAGAAGTTGAATCTCTGAATAGACCAATAACAGGTTCTGAAATTGTGGCAATAATCAATAGCTTACCAACCAAAAAGAGTCCAGGACCTGATGGATTCACAGCTGAATTCTACCAGAGGTACAAGGAGGAACTGGTACCATTCCTTCTGAAACTATTCCAATCGATAGAAAAAGAGGGAATCCTCCCTAACACATTTTATGAAGCCAGCATCGTCCTGATACCAAAACCTGGCAGAGACATAACCAAAAAAGAGAATTTCAGACCAATATCCTTGATGAACATTGATGCAAAAATCCTCAATAAAATACTGGCAAACCGAATCCAGCAGCACATCAAAAAGCTTATCCACCATGATCAAGTGGGCTTCATCCCTGGGATGCAAGGCTGGTTCAACATACGCAAATCAATAAATGTAATCCAGCATATAAACAGAACCAAAGACAAAAACCACATGATTATCTCAATAGATGCAGAAAAGGCCTTTGACAAAATTCAACAACCCTTCATGCTAAAAACTCTCAATAAATTAGGTATTGATGGGACGTATCTCAAGATAATAAGAGCTATCTATGACAAACCCACAGCCAATATCATACTGAATGGGCAAAAACTGGAAGCATTCCCTCTGAAAACTGGCACAAGACAGGGATGCCCTCTCTCACCGCTCCTATTCAACATAGTGCTGGAAGTTCTGGCCAGAGCAATCAGGCAGGAGAAGGAAATAAAGGGTATTCAACTAGGAAAAGAGGAAGTCAAATTGTCCCTGTTTGCAGATGACATGATTGTATATCTAGAAAACCCCATTGTCTCAGCCCAAAATCTCCTTAAGCTGATTAGCAACTTCAGCAAAGTCTCAGGATACAAAAT
>NW_026667044.1:0-1383 GCF_009828535.3 Hylobates moloch | reverse complement strand
GCCTCAGCCTCTTAAGTAGCTAGGACTATACGTGTGTGCCACTATGCCTGGCTAATGTTTTTGTTTTTGTGTTTTGAGAAGGAGTCTTGCTCTGTCACCCAGGCTGGAGTGCGGTGGTGCAGTCTCAGCTCACTGCAAGCTGTTCCTCCCGGATTTAATCAATTTTCCTGCCTCAGCCTCCTGCATAGCTGGGATTACAGAGGTCAGACACCACTCCCAGCTAATTTTTGTACTTTTAGCAGAGATAGAGTTTCACCATGTTGGCCAGGCTGGTTTCAAACTCCTGACTTCAGGTGATCTGGTCGCCTTGGCTTCCCAAGGTGCTGGGATTACAGGCGTGTGCCACTGCACCCAGCCCGGCTAATGTTCTTTTTTATTTTTTGTAGACATGGGATCTCACTATGTTGCCCAGGCTGGTCTTGAACTCCTGGCCTCAAGTGATCTTTCCTCCAGCTTTCCAAAGCGCTGGTATTTACAGGCATGAGGGAGTGTGCCTAGTCTCACACCAGTTATTTAACGGATTTGAAGGAATGCAATTGAATATTGTTTCTATTGTTAAGGAAGAAACAGTTTGCTATGAATTTAGTTATTTCCTATATGGTAATCAGTGTGACAGTGCACCTACTTGTAACACTGAGATAGTCATACTGCAAAGCAGGGATGCCATGAGGAGCACAGATGATGTCTGTAAAGGGTCTTGCAGTGAGCCTGCTATACTATAGATGCTTAAAAGTAGTGGGTATTATATATGTTTGAAGAGATTTGTGTATTTATTTCAAACTTTCACCTGTTATCCATCTTGCCATTTTATTCATGTTATGTAGAAGAAAGTAATTAAGTCTTCCCAAGTATTCCATACCTACCATTTCTCAGTATCTGCTAAAGCATTTTTCCTGCTGGAGGATTAAGATATTTTATGAATGAAATGGTTTCCCTGTTCCCATGTGATGAAGAATTTTAGTTGTGGTTTCCAGCGAGATGACTATGCCACAGTTATTTTCTTGTGCTTGTATAATAAGAGTGTTTTGGTGTTTCTGCTGTATTCTAGACACACTATACAGCTCATTTCCGTATTGTATTTCATATGCAACACCTTATTGTGGTGAGTTTTCTGTAAAAGTAGGATCAAGGGAGGAGGAAGTGAGAGGACAAGACAGTGGAAGGCCAGAGTTGATCCAAGCCATGGAGTTTTGGATGGAGTGGATACAGGTTAGATTTAGAGAAAAAAGCGGATGTCTGTTAGTTTATTCTATCCTTGGAGGAGTTAGTAATTTGAACAGGGGTTATTACAGAATTACAGGGAGATTTGTCTACTGGGCAACACAGAAATTAAGTTGCTTTCCTTATTCACCTAACCCGATTTTCTAGAGACCTTGCTACTGC
>NW_026667043.1:0-1384 GCF_009828535.3 Hylobates moloch | reverse complement strand
TACATCTGATCTTCAGCAAAGTGTCTGCTGTTCTCCTCAGAAAAGACCAAAATCCACAAAGCAGACAGACCTCTGAATAAAGACACTAAGGTCCGCCATGGGCGCTTTTAAGACGTTAGCAGAATTAAAGGAATCATCCTGTTTTTCTTATTTAAATGATTTCTTACTACAGAGGAAGGTTCTGAAAAATACATCTTGTAATTAGATTTATTTTTAAGAGCATCCAAGGGAAACAGGGTCTATACTTCACCTAATAAGACTGATGAGGATATCAGCTAAATGGAAAGAATCTACAAACAAATATATACAATTTCTAAGGAGAGAATGATGTCCTGAGCTCAAGGGCCTGTTAGTGATGGCACACTCAGTAATGGTGCAGCCTCACAGAATTTCCACTTAATTCAATTTTGGTATTTACTGGTCATCTTTTCTCCCCAATACCATCCAACTTTTTATGTTGTCAAATAATTTTTAATCATAAAATAATTAATTCTGAGTTTGGGCATTTGGTGTCTGGCCTCCTGATGGAAGTTTAAGTGACTTTGTCCATGGAAATCATGGATTTTTAATTAATAATTAGTGCTGAAAGGGAAACTTGCATTACATTTCTGAAATCATTCCAGTGGGGGATACAGGCAAGAAATAAGCCAACAGACAGATTAGCACATAGTGATATGTTAGAAATTAAGTAAAGGTCCTTTTGGTATTTTCCCAGCTCATCTTATGATATGAGCCTATTATGTTTGGATAACTTTCCCCAGGAGATTCATTTTAAAAGTTAATTCACTTAAAATACATATTATCTTATTATTTAAAAATACTGTCGCCAGAAGCAGTGGCTCACGTCTGTAATCCCAGCACTTTGGGAGGCCGAGGTGGATGGATCACCTGAGGTCAGGAGTTTGAGACCAGCCTGGCCAGCATGTCGATACCCTGTTTCTACTAAAAATACAAAAATTAGACAAGCGTGGTGGCACATGCCTGTAATCACAGCTACTCGGTACTCTGAGGCAGGAAAATCACTTGAACCCAGGGAGTGGAGCTTGTAGTGAGCCGAGATCGCACCACTGCATTCCTTCCTGGGAGACAGAGTGAGACTCCATCTCAAAAAAAAAAAAAAAAAATACTGTCAGCTCTCCACATCCATGGGTTCCAGCTCCATGGATTCAACTAATTTCGAATAGAAAATATTCAGAAAATATTTACACAATTTCCACCACCCCCCCAAAAATTTTGAATTTTCCCTTCACCAAGTTCTTTGTTGAGAACACATAAATAATGTAAGGTCTGGGCATTGTATTAGGCATTATAAGTAATCTAGAGATAATTTAAACTATACAAATTAATATGAGTAAGTTACATCTAAATTCTATACCACTTTATA
>NW_026667042.1:0-1384 GCF_009828535.3 Hylobates moloch | reverse complement strand
GACCTTCTCACACAACTGGGGCAAGGAGGGGAGAACCCTGGGCTTGAAACTTGCAATCCGCCACCTGCCCCTGCAGTGTGCCCCCTGTTACATTTTCCTGCAACTCTGCCTTCTTGAGTCCAAATGTCTTCGAAAGGGGCAAATGCTTCGTAAGTGCCAACAGGATGTGCTTCAGTGAATGTTCGCAGTGTGCACCGGTCTGGCTGAAGGCCTCTTCCCTTCCCCGACACCCTCCCATCATGCAAAATTACCCTGCCCAGCAGGGAGTGACGTGTGTGTCTCAGAAGATTTTGCTGCTGTGCTCTGCATACTCGCTCCTTATCTCCTTTGACCAGTTTCCTAACACTCCCCATGTTCGCAACACAGAACATGAGTGCTCTTTCCTGTCGTTTTGACACTAATAAATGGACAGTGATTCTCAGTGTGGAAATGAGAATGAAGTTTTTTTTAAAGACAGGCTACAATAATTCCCACGCAGAGAACCACATATGATGACACTGGATTCCAAACAGCAAGAATGTATGGTGAAGATGAGGCCAACAGTGAGCTGAGAGAGGCCAGCCAGGGTGTGTTTCAGTGAAGATGAGAAACAATCAGATAACACCTGTTTCCTCCAGGAAAGAAAATGTGGTGGCCAGGGAAAAGAGATGGGAGGAAGGCTGGTCATTGCCTATTCCACTGTGCACGTTTGAATTTGGAGCCATGAAAAGTATTGCTTGGTTAAATTAAAATCATTCAAAAGATAAAAAATAAACATTTAACACCATCACAATATGCTGGGAAACAAAATGAAAGGATTTCTGGTCTCAGTGCTGTAGGTCGTGTAGCCACTCTTTCCTGGACTGAGGCTTTCCAGCAAAGGGGCTGGGAAGTAAGGCTGGCCTGCTGGCGTGGACAGAGATTCCAGCAACATACATGACCTGGGGGCACAAGGATTGCTTCCTAAACAATGATGAGCACACAGCCACCTAATAGCCTGGATCGGCTGAGACCATCCTGATTTCAAACACCCAGTCCCCTTGCCTTCCTAAGAACCCCTGTGTTTCTCAGACTGAAAACGTGTTTTGAATTTTGTTCACGAAGTGCAGCCCCTGTTGAAATTCATCAAGAGTGGGAAAGAGCCAAAATGGGAAGGAGCATGGGTTGATTGGCACAAAAGTAGGCCTGTCGATAAAGAATGGAAGTAAAGGGGACATCAGGTAGAAGCTTTTGCTGTGAGTCAGAAGGACAATTTAAAAGTTGCCTAAAGAGGCGCACACCATCTCTGTTGCTGCCTTCCAGTTGGAAAGGAAACTCAGGTTCTTGCCTAATGGCCGAAGCCCTTCACAGAATGTCTCCCACCCCTACCAGCTGCCCACTGCCCCTCCCCCTCTGCAGAATGTCT
>NW_026667041.1:0-1384 GCF_009828535.3 Hylobates moloch | reverse complement strand
TAAGGGGCGTATTGCGGAAAAAGGTATATGTTCAAATAAAACTACCCAGAAGCATTCTGTGAAACTTCTTTCTGTTCTGTGCATTCAACTGACAGAGTTCAACGTTACTTTTGATAAAGCAATTCTAAAACACTCTTTCTGTGGAAACTGCAGTTGAACATTCTGAGCGCTAAGGGGCCTACAGTGGAAAAAGGAATATCATGAAATAAAAACTACACAGAAGCATTCTGTGAAACATCTTTCTGTTCTGTGCATTCAACTAACGGAGTTGAAACTTACTTTTCATTGAGCATTTCTGAAACACTCTTTATGTAGAAACTGCAAGTGGACATGCGGAGCGCAAAGGGGCTTAGAGTGGAAAAAGTAATATCTTCAAATCAAAGCAACACAGAAGCATTCTGTGAAAGTTCTCTCTGTTCTGTGCATTCAACTAACAGAGTTGAAACTTACTTTTGATTGAGCAGTTCTGAAACATTCTTTCTGTAGAAACGGCAAGTGTACAGGCGGAGCGCAAAGGGGCCAATAGTGGAAAAAGGAATATCTTCAAATAAAAACTACACAGAAGCATTCTGTTAAACTTCTTTTTGTTCTATGCATTCAACTAACAGAGTTGAACGTTACTTTTGATTGAGCAGTTCTGAAACACTCTTTCTGTAGAAACTGCAAGAGGATATTCCGAGGGCTAAGTGGTCTATACTGGAAAAAGAATATCTTAAAATAAAAACTACACAGAAGCATTCTGTGAAACTTCTTTCTGTTCTGTGCATTCAACTAACAGAGTTGAACTTCACTTTTCATTGAGAAGTTCTGAAACTCTCTTTCTGTGGAAACCGCAATTGGACATTCGTAGCGCTAAGGGGCCAATAGTGGAAAAAATAATGTCTTGAAATGAAAACTACACAGAAGCATTCTGTGAAACTTCTTTCTCTTCTGTGCATTCAACTAACAGAGGTGAACCATACTTTTTATTGAACAGTTCTGAAACACTCCTTCTGTAGAAACTGCAAGTGGACATTCGGACCGCTAAGGGGCCTAGAGTGGAAAAAGGAATATCTTCAAATAAAAACTACACAGAAGCAGTCTGTGAAACTTCTTTCTGTTCCAAGCATTCACCTAACAGATTTGAACCTTACTTTTGATTGAGCAGTTCTGAAACACTCTTTCTTTAGAAAATGCAAGTGGACATACTGAGTGTTAAGGGACTTAGAGTGGAAAAAGGAATACCTTCAAATGAAAACTACACAGAAGCATTCTGTGAAACTTCCTCCTGTTCTGTGCATTCAACTAACAGAGTTGAACTTCACTTTTGATTGAGAAGTTCTGAAACTCTCTTTCTGTGGAAACTGCAAGTGGACATTCGTAGCGCTAAAGGTCCAATAGTGGA
>NW_026667040.1:697-1384 GCF_009828535.3 Hylobates moloch | reverse complement strand
CCAGTTCCAGATACTACAAAAGGGGTGTTTCAAGACTGCTCTATGAAAGGGAGTGTTCAACTTTTGACTTGAATGCAAACATCAGAAAGCAGTTTCTCAGAACGCTGCTGTGTGCTTTTTATATGTATTCCCGCTTCCAGCGAAATCCCCAAAGCTAGCCAAATATCCACTTGCAGATTCCAGAAAAAGAGTGTTTCAAAACTGCTCCTTCAAAACGGTGGTTCAATTCTCTTAGTTGAGTACACACATCTCAAATAAGTTTCTGAGAATGCTTCTGCCTAGTTGTTACGGGAAGATATTTCCCTTTCCAACATAGGCCTGAAAGCGCTCCAAATGTCCACTTCCAGATACTACAAAAGGAGTGATTCAAACCTGCTCTATGATAGGGAATGTTCAACTCTGTGTCCTGAATACAAACATCACAAAGATGTTTCTCAGAACGCTGCAGTCTGCAATTTGTATGAATTCCCGCTTCCAACGAAATCCTCAAAACTAGCCAAATATCCACTTGCAGATTCCACAAAAAGAGCATTTCAAAACTGCTCTATCAAAAGAAAGGTTCAACTTTGTTAGTTGAGTAGATACAGCATAAACAAGTTTCTGAGAATGCTTCTGTCCAGTTTTTATGGGAAGATATTTCCTTTTTCACCTTAGCCCTGAAAGCGCTCCAAAAGTCCAGTTCCAGAT
>NW_026667040.1:0-687 GCF_009828535.3 Hylobates moloch | reverse complement strand
CCAGTTCCAGATACTACAAAAGGGGTGTTTCAAGACTGCTCTATGAAAGGGAGTGTTCAACTTTTGACTTGAATGCAAACATCAGAAAGCAGTTTCTCAGAACGCTGCTGTGTGCTTTTTATATGTATTCCCGCTTCCAGCGAAATCCCCAAAGCTAGCCAAATATCCACTTGCAGATTCCAGAAAAAGAGTGTTTCAAAACTGCTCCTTCAAAACGGTGGTTCAATTCTCTTAGTTGAGTACACACATCTCAAATAAGTTTCTGAGAATGCTTCTGTCTAGTTGTTATGGGAAGATATTTCCTTTTCCAACATAGGCCTGAAAGCGCTCCAAATGTCCACTTCCAGATACTACAAAAAGAGTGTTTCAAACCTGCTCTACGAAAGGGAATGTTCAACTCTGTGACTTGAATACAAACATCACAAAGATGTTTCTCAGAACGCTGCAGTCTGCAATTTGTATGAATTCCCGCTTCCAACGAAATCCTCCAAACTAGCCAAATATCCACTTGCAGATTCCACAAAAAGAGCGTTTCAAAACTGCTCTATCAAAAGAAATGTTCAGCACAGTTAGTTGAGTAGATACAGCATAAACAAGTTTCTGAGAATGCTTCTGTCCAGTTTTTATGGGAAGATATTTCCTTTTTCACCTTAGCCCTGAAATCGCTCCAAAAGTCCAGTTCCAGAT
>NW_026667039.1:0-1384 GCF_009828535.3 Hylobates moloch | reverse complement strand
CTGTTTTGGTTACTGTAGCCTTGTAGTATAGTTTGAAGTCAGGTAGCATGATGCCTCCAGCTTTGTTCTTTTGTCTTAGGATTGACTTGGCAATGCGGTCTCTTTTTTGGTTCCATATGAACTTTAAAGTAGTTTTTTCCAATTCTGTGAAGAAAGTCATTGGTAGCTTGATGGGGATGGCATTGAATCTATAAATTACCTTGGGCAGTAGGGCCATTTTCACGATATTGATTCTTCCTACCCATGAGCATGGAATGTTCTTCCATTTGTTTGCATCCTCTTTTATTTCATTGATCAGTGGTTTGTAGTTCTCCTTGAAGAGGTCCTTCACATCCCTTGTAAGTTGGATGCCTAGGTATTTTATTTTGTTTGAAGCAATTGTGAATGGGAGTTCATTCATGATTTGGCTCTCTGTCTTTATTGGTGTATAAGAATGCTTGTGATTTTTGTACATTGATTTTGTATTCTGAGACTTTGCTGAAGTTGCTTATCAGCCTGAGGAGAGTTTGGGCTGAGACAATGGGGTTTTCTAGATATACAGTCATGTCATCTGCAAACAGGGACAATTTGACTTCCTCTTTTCCTAATTGAATACCCTTTATTTTATTCCCCTGCCTGATTGCCCTGGCCAGAACTTCCAACACTATGTTGAATAGGAGTGGTGAGAGAGGACATCCCTGTCTTGTGCCAGTTTTCAAAGGGAATGCTTCCAGTTTTTGCCCATTCAGTATGATATTGGCTGTGGGTTTGTCATAGATAGCTCTTACTATTTTGAGATACATCACATCAATACCTAATTTATTGAGAGTTTTTAGCATGAAGTGTTGTTGAATTTTGTCAAAGGTCTTTTCTGCATTTATTGAGATAATTATGTGGTTTTTGTCTTTGGTTCTGTTTATATGCTGGATTACATTTATTTTTTTATTTTTTTTATTTATTTATTTATTTATTTTTTTTTATTATACTTTAGGGTTTTAGGGTACATGTGCAGAATGTGCAGGTTTGTTACATATGTATCCATGTGCCATGTTGATTTCCTGCACCCATTAACTCGTCATTTAGCATTAGGTGTATCTCCTAATGCTGTCCCTCCCCCCTCCCCCCACCCCACAACAGTCCCCGGAGTGTGATGTTCCCCTTCCTGTGTCCATGAGTTCTCATTGTTCAATTCCCACCTATGAGTGAGAACATGCGGTGTTTGGTTTTTTGTCCTTGCGATAGTTTACTGAGAATGATGTTTTCCAGTTTCATCCATGTCCCTACAAAGGACACGAACTCATCATTTTTTATGGCTGCATAGTATTCCATGGTGTATATGTGCCACATTTTCTTAATCCAGTCTATCGTTGTTGGACATTTGGGTTGGTTCCAAGTCTTTGCTATT
>NW_026667038.1:0-1385 GCF_009828535.3 Hylobates moloch | reverse complement strand
ATATATATATATATATATATACACATATATATATATATAGTCTCCCTAATTCTAATTCAAGGTACTTAATGTCAATGAGATAATATATGTGTGTATATTTATATATGTATGTTACTTCATTGAGACTCTGTATTCTCATAATTTAATATCTAATTCACAGAATGTTTAAAGGATCAATGAGGTAAAGAAAGAAAAACACCAAAAACATGGGTGGGCATGCAGTACAGCTACATTCCTCACTCTTGTCCCTTCTTGTTAGTTGTAAACGCCTTGAAAGCAAAAACTGTCTTGTCCATCCTGGATTCTCTAGCACTTACAGTACTGTAGCTTAATACTGTTTAACAATGCATGAGACTGTCATTTTGGATACAGAATTAGCAGAAGGGGGGTCATGGTGAGAGCAACAAGTGGTACAGTATGCAAAAGAAGAAAATATTATTATTCTATTTGGTTTGAAAAGTAGCTAGAATAGGCAAGATTGATATCTAATTCATTATTTGCCCAGTATCGTGCTAAGGGCTTGATGTATATCAACTCAGTGAATCTTGACAGCAACCCTAGGACTCAGGCACAATTTTGACTCCTATTTTACAGATGAGGACCACGAGACATTAGGAGGTTAAGTAATTTGCCTAAGACCACACAGTAATAAGTGACACAGCTGGGATTTGAACACAGCTGCCTGCCTTCATTCCTGGGCTCCAAATCACTACAACATACTGTTTCTGGATGAAATGGTAACACGTTTATCCAAGACATAAATGTTTTGGCAAGGTTAAAACATTTTGGAAAATGTAATGGGTACTTAACTAATGTTCCTATGTGAAAGGAGATAATTATCCAAAGCTAATAGCTTAAGGAATCATCACATTTTTTATTTTTTATTTTTTAAATGGAATCTTCTACATACTAAGGCATATTGTTATTTTTGAGCAGTCAATGAGATAAGTATTTAGAAGCCCTCCAGAATGCAACATTTTCAAAACATCTGGAAATTTTGTATGCTGTAAATAACATTAGTAATTAAAGTTTGGACCAATGGATTAGAAAAATAAATTGAAAATATTTTAATGCATATCCTAAAACAGTTATCTAAATCTTACTAGGAAAAAAAATATAAGCATATTAATGTTTTTGCTTTCTGTATTAATTGTAAAATTATGAAACTACCTCTTTTTCTTAATTCAGTGGAAGATCCATTTCCCAGGGCTATATAATTAATCATAAAATAACCTGTTGGTAAGATTCACAATGAATACCTGATGTGGAAAAATTATTATTTTAATATTTTATTCTCTATTTTTGCTTATTTTATTGATGTGCATATTTTACATACAACTCCAAGGAATTTTAAGGAGGAATATTATACAAAGAGAAGTGATCCA
>NW_026667037.1:0-1385 GCF_009828535.3 Hylobates moloch | reverse complement strand
ATGATGAAATTTATTAATTTTTGTTTATCTGAAAATGTCTTTATTTTGCATTTATTTTTGAATGATAGTTTTGCTGGATGTAGAATTGTGAGTTGAAAAGTTTTTTTGTTTCTTTTCTTTTAGCATTTTAAAGATGCCATTCTGTTGTCTTCTGGCCTCCTTTGTTTCTCATGAGAAGTCATCTGTCATTTATATTGTACTCGTATATATAAAATATCCCTTTTTCTCTGGCTGCTCATGAGATTTTTCTCTTTATCTTTGGATTTGGCATAGTTAGTATACTGTTTTGTCTCCATCGAACTTCTTGGAGTGGTGTGTTAAGCCTTTCAACTAATTTGGGAAGTTTGGGCTATTGTTGTTTTAAATACCTTTTTCTGTATTCTTTTTCTCCTTTCAGTTTGTGACTTAGATAACAGGTCTTTGAGGCATCGTTCACTTTTCTTTAATCATTTCTTCTCTCTGATGTTTAGATTTGATAATTTTTATTAATTTAAAAAGTTCATTGATTCTTCTTTTTTACATCTCTCCAATCTGCTGTTAGGCCTAGCCAGCAAATTTTTAATTTCAGTTATTGTACTTTTTGCTCTGGAATTTCCATTTTGATCTTTTATAGACCTTTACAGTTTCTATATCTCTACCATATAGAAAGTCCCTGTCTATTCTTTATGCATTTTTTCCTTGTAATTCTTGAGTATATTTATAACAGCTCCTTTAAAGTCCTTGTCTGGCCCTTGCAACATTTGTATCATCTTGCTGTTGGTTTTCATTGACTACTTATATTATGGATCACTTTTTTCTTATTAATGCATGAGTAGTGATTTTTGATTGGACACTGGACATTATAAATTATACATTGCAGAGTCCCTGGATTCTGTTATATTTTTCTAAAATGATTTTTGTCCTAGAAGGCAGTTAATCTCTCCAGCTCCAAATTATCTGCCTTGTGAGCAGAAGCTGAAATCTCTGCTGAGTTTGTTTAATTTCTTTTTTTTTTTTTTTTTTGAGACGGAGTCTTGCTCTGTTGCCCAGGCTTGAGTGCAGTGGCGCAATCTCGGCTCACTGCAAGCTCCGCCTCCCAGGTTCACACCATTCTCCTGCCTCAGCCTCTCCGAGTAGCTGGGACTACAGGCGCCCGCCACCACACCCGGCTAATTTTTTTTTGTATTTTTAGTAGAGACGGGGTTTCACAGTGGTCTCGATCTCCTGACCTCGTGATCTGCCCTCCTCGGCCTCCCAAAGTGCTGGGATTACAAGCATGAGCCACCACGCCCAGCCGTTTGTTTAATTTCTGACTCTGCTGTTTTTTTTTTCTGGGTCCTCTGGGATCCCCCCCACGTATATATAGTTTAGCAGTTAGCCAAAGATTTAAGCACATTTTATGCACA
>NW_026667036.1:0-1385 GCF_009828535.3 Hylobates moloch | reverse complement strand
AACATACTTAATTTACAAGGTCCAAAGTTGATCACTCTTCTAAAAAACAAAAAACTGGGGTCTCATATAAATGTTTTTATTATTTTACACAGGAATTATTTTGGTACTTCTTAGTCTATGGCAAATGTGGATAATGGCAAAAAATCTTCTTATTCTATAGAAGCTTAACAATATGCTTTAAAAGGTAGAATATATTTTCAGTTATGACTAATGAAGGAACTGTTGTAATTTGCCAATTAGGCAGGGTGTGCTGGCTCACGCCTGTAATCCTAGCACTTTGGGAAACCGAGGCAAGTGGATCAGCTGAGGTCAGGAGTTTGAGACCAGCCTGGCCAACATGGGGAAACCCTGTCTCTACTAAAAATACAAAAATTAGCCGGGTGTAGTGACAGGCACCTATAATCCCAGCTACTCCGGAGGCTGAGGCAGGAAAATCACTTGAACCTGTGGTGGGGGTGCAGAGGTTGCAGTAATCTGAGATCTGGCCACTTCACACCAGCCTGGGTGAAAGAGCGAAACTGTCTCAAAAAAAAAAAAAAAAAAGCTGGTGCCGTGGCTCACCCCTGTAATCCCAGCACTTTAGGAGGCTGAGGCTGGTAGATCACAAGGTCAGGAGATGGAGACCAACCTGGCTAACACGGTGATACCCCGTCCCTACTAAAAATACAAAAAATTAGCTGGGCGTGGTGGTGTGCACCTGTAATCCCAGCTGCTTGGAAGCTGAGTCAGGAGAATCTCTTGAGCCTGGGAGGCGCAGGTTGCAGTGAGCCAAGATCCCACCACTGCACTCCAGCCTGGGTGACAGACCAAGACTCCGTCTCCAAAAAAAAAAAAAAAAATTACCAATTAGATATTCTAGATGCGCAATTGGAATTCACATTTAAAAATTGATAAGGCAACCTGTTTTACTTGATTATGTTGTTCTTTTTTTTTTATCCCCCAAGAAAGAGGGTCTTGCTCTGTCACCTGGGCTGGAGTGTAATGGCCCAATCATAGCTCACTACAGCCTCGACCTCCCACCTCAGCTCCCTGAGTGCCTGGGACTACAGGTGGGCACCATCACACCTGGTTCCCAACTAGAAATGTTCTGATAATAGAAAGTGAAAAACAAAAGTTAGATCAAAAAAAAGAGATGATATGAGCCTGGAGAAGAGCAGAATAATGAGGACAGAAGAGAAGTTAGGAGCCTCTCACTTTGCTAATTCCACTTTGTCTTTGATTAACCTTACAGGCGCAATTCAATGCTGATTGTCAACCTGTTGGCCTTCACTGGTGGTGGCTTTATGGGACTGTGTAAAGTAGCTAAGTCGATTGAAATGCTGATCCTGGGCCGCTTGATTATTGGCCTCTTCTGCGGACTCTGCACAGGTTTTGTGCCCATGTAC
>NW_026667035.1:0-1385 GCF_009828535.3 Hylobates moloch | reverse complement strand
GTCCATGAGTTCTCATTGTTCAATTCCCACCTATGAGTGAGAACATGGGGTGTTTGGTTTTTTGTCCTTGTGATAGTTTACTGAGAATGATGTTTTCCAGTTTCATCCATGTCCCTACAAAGGACAGGAACTCATCATTTTTTATGGCTGCGTAGTATTCCATGGTGTATATGTGCCACATTTTCTTAATCCAGTCTATCGTTGTTGGACATTTGGGTTGGTTCCAACTCTTTGCTATTGTGAATAGTGCCGCAATAAACATACGTGTGCATGTGTCTTTATAGCAGCATGATTTATAGTCAAAGGAAATGATTTCTGACGTCCTTATAGCGTATTCCATGGCAAAGCGACGTATTTCAAAGTCCTTCAGTGATATAATTCACACCAATACATCAATAACGAGATAAATAAATAACCTAAGGCATTGTTTTTGCTGTTCACCGTGGAAGTAACGGGCCCATCCAATGTGGCTGTAATTTTTCTCTTCCACTTTGCTGAGCAGAGAGGCCCAGCTTTTTCCAACGTGACTTGGGGCAAATTCACCTGGCTGGTCAGCTCGAGACAGAGACAGCTGAGGATAAGACACCACCTTTACTTTAAGGGCACAAGACACGCAGAAATGAACAGGTAGCATTCCGTGGGAGGAAATATCCTCAGGACCTGTGTGTGTGTGTGTGTGTGTGTGTGTGTGTCTGTGACTAAGTCTCGCTCTGTCACCCAGGGTGGCGTGCAGGAGTATGATCTCGGCTCACTGCAACCTCCGCCTCCTGGGTTCAAGCGATTCTCCTGCCTCAGCCTCCCAAGTAGCTGGATTGACAGGCACCTGCCACCATGCCTGGCTAATTTTTTGTATTTTTTTTTAATAGAGATGGGGTTTCACCATGTTAGCCAGGATGGTCTCGATCTCCTGACCTCGTGATCCACCCACCTCGGCCTCCCAAAGTGCTGGGATGGCAGGCGTGAGCCACCACTCCTGGCCTATTTATTTTTGAGACAGAGTGTCACTCTCTTGCCCAGGCTGGAGTGCAGTGGCATGATCTCCACTTAGTGCAACCTCCACCTCCCAGGTTCAAGCGATTCTCCTGCCTCAGCCTCCCGAGTAGCTGGGATGACAGGCACCCACCACCATACCGGCTAATTTTTGTATTTTTAGTAGAGACAGGGTTTCACCATGTTGGCCAGGCTGGTCTCGAACTCCTGACCTTAGGTGATCTGCCCTCCGGACTTTTAAATAGCAGAATCCCCCTCAAAAAGCACCAGCCACTGTCTCTATAACTGGTCCACAGCGTCTCTTTGGGATGATTTTAAAACCCAGTACAGCGAGCACCGGGTGTGGTTGCTCACACCTGTCATCCCAGCACTTTGGGAGGCCGAGGCAGGTGGAT
>NW_026667034.1:302-1385 GCF_009828535.3 Hylobates moloch | reverse complement strand
TTTGTTAGTTTTCCTTCTACCAGACAGGACCCTCAGCCTCAGGTCTGTTGGAGTTTACTAGAGGTCCACTCCAGACCCTGTTTGGCTGGGTGTCAGCAGCGGTGGCTGCAGAACAGCAGATTCTGGTGATACCACAAATTCAGCTGTCTGATAGTTCCTCTGGAAGTTTTGTTTCAGAGGAGTACCCAGCCGAGTGAGGTGTCAGTCTGTCCCTACTGGGGGGGTGCCTCCCAGTTAGTCTGCTCAGGGGTGAGAGACCCACTTTAGGAGGCAGTCTGTACGTTCTCAGATCTCCAGCTGTGTGCTGGGAGAACTACTACTCTCTTCAAAGCTGTCATTCAGACAGGGACATTTAAGTCTGTGGAGGTTCCTGCTGACATTTTGGTTATCTGTTCCCTGCCCCCAGAGGTGGAGCCTACGAGGCAGGCAGGCCTCCTTGAGCTGTGGTGGGGTCCACCCAGTTGGAGCTTCCTGGCTGCTTTGTTTACCTAAGCAAGCCTGGGCAATCGTGGGCACCCCTCCCCCAGCCTTGCTGCTGCCTTGCAGCTTGATATCAGACTGCTGTGCTAGCAATCAGTGAGACTCCGTGGGCATAGGACCCTCCGAGCCAGGTGCGGGACACAATCTCCTAGTGTGCCGTTTTCCAGGCCCGTTGGAAAAGTGCAGTATTAGGGTGGGACTGACCCAATATTCCAGGTGCTGTCTGTTACCCCTTTCTTTGACTAGGAAAGGGAACTCCCTGACCCCTTGCACTTCCCGAGTGAGGCAATGCCTCGCGCTGCTTCGGCTCACGAACAATGCGCTTCACCGAGTGTCCTGCACCCACTGTTTGGCACTCCCTAGTGAGATGAATCCGGTACCTCAAACAGAAATGCAGAAATCACCCGCCTTCTGTGTCGCTCAGGCTGGGAGCTGTAGACTGGAGCTGTTCCTATTCGGCCATCTTGGCTCCCGGGCAGTTCTGCTCTGATTTTAGTTATTTCTAGCCTTCTGCCTGCTTTTGAATGTGTTTGCTCTTGCTTTTCTTGTTCTTTTAATTGTGATGTTAGGGTGTCAATTTTGGATCTTTCCTGCTTTCTCTTG
>NW_026667034.1:0-202 GCF_009828535.3 Hylobates moloch | reverse complement strand
CCCTCTACACACTGCTTTGAATGTGTCCCAGAGATTCTGGTATGTTGTGTCTTTGTTCTCGTTGGTTTCAAAGAACATCTTTATTTCTGCCTTCATTTCATTATGTACCCAATAGTCATTCAGGAGCAGGTTGTTCAGTTTCCATGTAGTTGAGTGGTTTTGAGTGAGTTTCTTAATCCTGAGTTCTAGTTTGATTGCACTG
>NW_026667033.1:0-1385 GCF_009828535.3 Hylobates moloch | reverse complement strand
TTATATATAATATAGTATATATTTTATATATTATATATTATATTTTATGTTATATATAGTATATATTTTATATATTATATGTATTATATTTTATATATTATATATAACACATATATTATATATATTAATTATATAATTATAAATACATTTATTATTATATGTACACACATATAAGAAAACTATTTGCCTGAATCATTGTATATAACAGAAAAACCCTCTTTCAAATAAGGAGAAAGCAACAGCTAATTTCAGTACCTACAACATCCTGACTATCCAGAGTTCCTGAGTCTGTCCATGTGACAATTTTACTGCTAGCATAATCAGCATTTGAAAAAACTAGCACACTAAACAAAACTACAACCAAGGACTCCGACAGTTTCCATTTCACTTCCCTGCCACCTCTAGCAGAGTAGGTGCTTGTATCCATGTATGGGAGACCTGAAGACAGATCACATCACAGGACTCTTTGCAGACATTCCCCAGCACCAGTCCACGACCAATGGCTCCAATGGGTCAAGAGCAATCACTGCAGTCTCACTCTCAGGAAGCCCAATTCATAGGGGAAGGGGGAGAGTGCCACATCAAAGAATCAACCCATGGGATGAAAGAATCTGAACAGAAGCCTTTGAGTTCCAGATCTTTCCACTGAAAGTCTACCCAAATGAGAAGGAACCAGAAAATTAATTCTGGTAATATAAAAAAGCAAGGTTCCTTAACATTCTCCAAAAGATCACACTGGCTCTCCAGGAATGGATTTAAACCAAGAATAAATCTCTGAGTTGCCAGATAAAGAATTCAGATGGTTAATTATAAAGCTACTCAAGAAGGTACCAGAGAAAGGTAAAAATCAACTTAAAAGAAATTTAAAAAATAGATAGAATATAAATAAAAAACTCTGCAGAGAAATAGATATCATAAAGTAAAAACAAACAAACAACAACCAAAAAACCCCCCACAACTTTGGGAAATGAAAGACACACTTAGAGAAATACAAAATACATTAGAACGTTTCAACAATAGACTAGAACATGTAGGAGAAAGAACTCCAGAGTTTGAAGACAAGGCTTTCAAATTAACCCAATCTGACAAAGAAGAAAAAAAAAATTTAAAAAATGAACAAAGCCTCCAAGAAATTTAAGATTATGTTAAATGACCAAACATAAGAATAATAGATGTTCCTGGGGAAGAAGAGAAATCTAAAAGGTTGGAAAACTTATTAGAGGGAATAATCCAGGAAAACTTTCCTGGTCTTTCTGGAGATCTAGACATTAAAATACAAGAAGCTCAAAAAACATCCAGGAAATTGATCACAAAAAGATTATCACCTGGGCACATAGTTTTCAGGTTATCTAAAGTCAAAACAAAGGAAAGAATCTTAAGAGCTG
>NW_026667032.1:0-1385 GCF_009828535.3 Hylobates moloch | reverse complement strand
TTTGGTCGTTTCACGTAGTCCCAAATTTCTTGGAGGCTTTGTTCATTTCTTTTTATTCTTTTTTCTCTAGACTTCCCTTCTCGCTTCATTTCATTCATTTCATCTTCCATCTGCGATACCCTTTCTTCCAGTTGATCGCATCTGCTACTGAGGCTTCTGCAATCTTCACGTAGTTCTCGAAACTTGGCTTTCAGCTCCTCCATCTCCTTTAAGCCCTTCTCTCCATTGGTTATTCTAGTTATCCATTCTTCTAATTTTTTTTCAAAGTTTTTAACTTCTTTGCTATTGTTTTGAATTTCCTCCCGTAGCTCAGAGTAGTTTGATCGTCTGAAGCCTTCTTCTCTCAACTCGTCAAAGTCATCCCCCATCCAGCTTTGTTCCATTGCTGGTGAGGAACTGCGTTCCTTTGGAGGAGGAGAGGTGCTCTGCTTTTTAGAGTTTCCAGTTTTTCTGGTCTGTTTTTTCCCCATCTTTGCGGTTTTATCTACTTTTGGGCTTTGATGATGGTGATGTACAGATGGGTTTTTGGTGTGGATGTCCTTTCTGTTTGTTAGTTTTCCTTCTACCAGACAGGACCCTCAGCTGCAGGTCTGTTGGAGTTTACTAGAGGTCCACTCCAGACCCTGTTTGGCTGGGTGTCAGCAGCGGTGGCTGCAGAACAGCGGATTTTTGTGAGACCACCAATTCAGCTGTCTGAAAGTTCCTCTGGAAGTTTTGTCTCAGAGGAGTATCTGGCCCAGTGAGGTGTCAGTCTTTCCCTTCTGGGTGAGGGACCCACTTTAGGAGACAGTCTGTCCGTTCTCAGATCTCCAGCTGCGTGCTGGGAGAACCACTACTCTCTTCAAAGTTGTCAGACAGGGACGTTTAAGTCTCTGGAGATTCCTGCTGACTTTTTGTTTGTCTGTGCCCTGCCCCCAGAGGTGCAGCCTACAGAGGCAGACAGGCCTCCTTGAGCTGTGGTGGGCTCCACCCAGTTCGAGGTTCCTGGCTGCTTTGTTTACCTAAGCAAGCCTGGGTAATGGCGGGCGCCCCTCCCCCAGCCTCGCTGCCACCTTGCAGCTTGATCTCAGACTGCTGTGCTAGCAATCAGCGAGACTCCGTGGGCATAGGACCCTCCGAGCCAGGTGCGGGATACAATCTCCTAGTGTGCCGTTTTCCAGGCCCGTTGGGAAAACACAGTATGAGGGTGGGACTGACCCGATTTTCCAGGTGCCGTCTGTTACCCCTTTCTTTGACTAGGAAAGGGAACTCCCTGACCCCTTGCACTTCCCGAGTGAGGCAGTGCCTCGCCCTGCTTCGGCTCGTGCACAGTGCGCTTCACCTACTGTCCTGCACCCGCTGTTTGGCACTCCCTAGTGAGATGAAACCGGTACCTCAAGCAGAAA
>NW_026667031.1:0-1385 GCF_009828535.3 Hylobates moloch | reverse complement strand
TCCAGGTTCAAGAGATTCTCCTGCCTCAGCCTCCCGAGGTTGTGGGAATACAGACGCCGGCCACAACACCTAGCTAAATTTTTGTATTTTTAGTAGAGATGGGGGTTTCACCATGTTGGCCAGGCTGGTCTCGAACTCCTGACCTCAGGTGATCCACCTGCCTCAGCCTCCCAAAGTGCTGAGATTACAGGTGTGATTACTGCACCTGGCTTAGAATTTTATACTCAGCTTTGCAGTTTGCAATTTTAATTCCTACCATTACCTGTGAGTGAGTTCTGCCCACGCACATGTGGTCTGAGTTTTTCCAGGCCCCTTGGTCTTTAGCTGTGATGAAGCCAGACAAGTGCCCTCAGGAGAGTTCGCTAGTGTAAGATCAATGCAGGCTGGGCACAGGGGCTCACGCTTGTAATTCCAGCACTATGGGAGGCCGCGGCAGGCAAGTCACTTGAGGCCAAGAGTTCGAGATCAGCCTAGCCAACATGGCGAAACCCCATCTCTATTTAAAAAATACAAAAATTAGCCAGGTGTGGTGGTGCAAGACTGTAGTCCCAGCTACTTGGGAGGCTGAGGCACGAGAATCGCTTGAACCCAGGAGGCGAAGGTTTCAGTGAGCAGAGATTGTGCCATTACACCCCAGCAACAAGAGCAAAACTCCATCTCAAAAAAAAAAGAAAAAAAAAAAAAAGAAAGAAAGATCTCCAACATGGAAGGAGAGGATGACATTATGACCCTGAAGAGAGGCCTAGGTGTCTTTCTATCTTCCCAAGTTTCCCAACAAAGCATTTTGCATAGAGATGCTTAATAAATGCTGGTTCTGGAATTTTCTGGAGTTAGGTGGGAGATTTCTAGATCAGCAGCTGCAGCAGCACTAATGAGTATTTACTGAATATTTCCGGGAGCCTGGCATTTTGCCCAGTACCGGAGGCCTGGATCCTTCATCCTTCCTCATTCCTCAGCTGAGCAGAAAACAGGGACCATCTTTAAGCCGAAGACAGAAAATAATCAAAATTCCATGTAACATTTTCCTGTTTAAGCGTTTATGTAAGAAGATAGGGAATGGGCATGGTGGCTCACGCCTGTAATCCCAGCAATTCTGGAGGCTGAGGTGGGCAGATCACTTGAGGTCAGGAGTTCGAGACCAGCCTGGCCAATATGGTGAAACACTATCTCTACTAAAAATACAAAAATTAGCCAGGCACGGTAGAAGGCACCTGTAATCCCAGCTACTCGGGAATCTGAGACATGAGGATTGCTTGAATCCAGGAGGTGGAGGTTGCAGTAAGCTGAGATGGCACCATTGCACTCCAGCCTGGGAGACAGAGGAAGATGCCATCTCAAAAAAAAAAAAAAAAAAAAAAAAGAAGATGGTGGCCAGGCTGTTGCTA
>NW_026667030.1:0-1385 GCF_009828535.3 Hylobates moloch | reverse complement strand
ATCTATTGAGCATCCTTGTATATGCCTCCTTGTTCTTAAATGTAGTTGTTTTTTTAGGTGAGCTATGGTTAATGAGAATTACTGCCTGGTAGAAAGTATACACTTACAAACATTATAAGAACAGCCAGTACCCCATCTCCACCTCATTAGAAGATTTACCACTTTACATTCACAGTAACGTGAGAGACTATTGGTTTCTCATACCTTGGCAAACAATTGATACTGTGAATATTTAAATGTTTTTCTATTTGGTTGGATGAAATTATATTTTTAATTTCAAAGATAAATACTGAGGTTGATCAGCTTTTATGTTTATTGCCATCTGCATTATATCTGTGACTTATGTATTCATATCCTGTGTTCATTTATTTTTTATTTGGTTATCTTTTTCTTAGTTTTTCAAATATTCTGCATAATAAGCAGTTGTCTATCAAATATGTTGAAACTCCAGTCAGCAGTCTGTTTTAACTGCCTTTCTCACTGTGCAATATATGACACATGAATGTGCATGGAATGTTATAGGTGAGTAGATGTGAGGAATGACAAAGTCAGAAAAACTTACAAGGTCTCCATGTGATCAGAAGGAAGGCATGATATTACATCTGAGTTCTCTAGGAAAGGAGCATTTAAATCGTCTCCTGCATTGTCATGTGACCATTTCCAACAAATGAGGTATTGAGAACAAAAGTAGTAATTCATTTGCATAAATGGCTATTAGCTTTGTTCTGGGGACTGGGAGAGGGATTGGTAGTTACTGAGAACAACTGTAAACACGACCAAACAAAATACTTCCTCTGCTCTACTCCACATTGCTACAGGACAAATCCCACCTGGGATGTGCAAACCAAATGCTGGCAAGATTGATGAATAACCTCAAGTTGAGAGATCGGGAGCAATTTAATTTCATAGGTGATATTTTAAATGCATCTGAAAAAAATGGAAACAGGCAAGGAGAAAAAAAGAAAAGTAGAGACTGAAAAGTACAGGGTGACTCCAGAGACTGTAACACAATTTAGCTGAAGTGTAGGATACTCAAAGTGGAGTGCTGGGAAATTTCCAGCTTCAGCTGTAAATTCACGTGAAACAATTTGGCTTGTCCTCATTAGGAGATGGGAAGAACCACCAAAGGCTTTGGTTCAGAGAAGCAGTTTGATCAGAACTGTGCTTTAGGAAGATTAATTGGGGGACCTGGAGGGAAGGATCAGAGCTGAGAGAAAGTCAGCAAGGAAGCCCTTCCATCTATCTGAGAAGAGCTAGGGAAAGCTCACTCTTGAATGAAGGAAATTCCAGTGCAGGAGAGGGGAAGTGAAAAGGCGAGATACCTGATGAAAGGAGAACAGCCTCTGCTTGCACATTTTTTTTTTTTTTAGATGGAGTTTCACTCT
>NW_026667029.1:0-1386 GCF_009828535.3 Hylobates moloch | reverse complement strand
TACATCTGATCTTCAGCAAAGTGTCTGCTGTTCTCCTCAGAAAAGACAAAAATCCACAAAGCAGACAGAACTCTGAATAAAGACACTAAGGTCCGCCGTGGGCGCTTTTAAGACGTTAGCAGAATTAAAGGAATCATCCTGTTTTTCTTATTTAAATGATTTCTTACTACAGAGGAAGGTTCTGAAAAATACATCTTGTAATTAGATTTATTTTTAAGAGTATCCAAGGGAAACAGGGTCTATACTTCACCTAATAAGACTGATGAGGATATTAGCTAAGTGGAAAGAATCTACAAACAAATTTGTACAATTTCTAAGGAGAGAATGACGTCCTGAGCTCAAGGGCCTGTTAGTGACGGCACACTCAGTAATGGTGCAGCCTCATAGAATTTCCATTTAGTTCAATTTTGGTATTTACTGGTCATCTTTTCTCCCTAATACCATCCAACCTTTTTTATGTTGTCAAATAATTTTTAATCATAAAATGATTAATTCTGAGTTTGGGCATTTGGTGTCTGGCCTCCTGATGGAAGTTTAGGTGAATTTGTCCATGGAAATCATGGATTTTTAATTAATAAGTAGTGTTGAAAGGGAAACTTGCATTATAATTCTGAAATCATTCCAGTGGGGGATACAGGCAAGAAATAAGCCAACAGACAGATTAGCATATAGTGATATATTAGAAATTAAGTAAAGGTCCTTTTGGTATTTTCCCAGCTCATCTTATGATATAAGCCTATTATGTTTGGATAACTTTCCCCAGGAGATTCATTTTAAAAGTTAATTCACTTAAAATACATATTATTTTATTATTTAAAAATACTGTCGCCAGAAGCAGTGGCTCATGTCTGTAATCCCAGCACTTTGGGAGGCCGAGGTGGATGGATCACTTGAGATCAGGAGTCTGAGACCAGCCTGGCCAGCATGGTGAAACCCTGTCTCTACTAAAAATACAAAAATTAGACGAGCGTGGTGGCACATGCCTGTAATCACAGCTACTCGGTACTCTGAGGCAGGAAAATCACTTGAACCCGGGGAGTGGGGCTTGTAGTGAGCCGAGATCATACCACTGCGTTCCTTCCTGGGAAACAGAGTGAGACTCCATCTCAGAAAAAAAAAAAAAAAAATACTGTCAGCTCTCCACATCCATTGGTTCCAGCTCCATGGATTCAACTAATCTTGAATAGAAAATATTCAGAAAATATTTACACGATTTCCACCCCCCCCCAAAAAATGTGAATTTTCCATTCACCAAGTTCTTTGTTGAAAACACATAAATAATGTAAGGTCTGGGCATTGTATTAGGTATTATAAGTAATCTAGAGATAATTTAAGCTGTATGAATTAATATGAGTAAGTTACATCTAAATTCTATACCACTTTATA
>NW_026667028.1:0-1386 GCF_009828535.3 Hylobates moloch | reverse complement strand
CCGTTCGGGAAGAAGTGAGGAGCGCCTCTGCTCGGCCGACCCGTCCGGGAAGAAATGAGGAGCGCCAATGCCCGGCCGCCCGGACTGGGAAGTGAGCAGAGCCTCTGCCCGGCCAGCCAGTCTGGGAAGTGAAGAGTGCCTCTGCCCTGCCACCCATCTTCTCGGAAGTGAGGAGCGCCTCTGCATGGCTACCCATAGTCTGGGAAGTGAGGAGCGCCTCTGCCCGGCCACCCATCTTCTTGGAAGTGAGGAGCAACTTTTCCCGGACACCCATCGTCTCTGAAGTCAGGAGCGTCTCTTCCCGGCCAGCCATCGTCAGGGAAGTGATGAGCGCCTCTGCCCGGCAACCCATCGTATGGGAAGTGAGGAGCGCCTCTGTCCAGCCGCCCAGTCTGGGAAGAAGTGAGGAGCACCTCTGCTCGGTCACCCCGTCCGGGAAGAAGTGAGGATCACCTCTGCCCGGCCGCCCAGTCTGGGAAGAAGTGAGGAGCACCTCTGCTCGGTCACCCCGTCCGGGAAGAAGTGAGGATCACCTCTGTCCGGCCACCCAGTCTGGGAAGAAGTGAGGAGCACCTCTGCTCGGTCACCCCGTCCGGGTTGAAGTGAGGAGAGCCTCTGCCTGGCTGCCCCCTCCGGAAAGAATTGAGGAGCGCCTCTTTCCGGCCACCCATTGTCTGGGAAGTGAGGAGATCCTCTGCCCGGCCGCCCATTCTGGGAAGTGAGGAGCGCCTCTGCCCGGCCGCCCCATCCATGAAGTGAGGAGCACCTCTGCCCGGCCGCCCCATCTGGGAAGAAGTGAGGAGCGCCTCTGCCCGTCCGCCTCATTTGGGATGTGAGGAGCGCCTCTGCCCGGCCACCCATCTTCTCGGTAGTGAGGAGCGCCTCTGCCTGGCTACCCAATCTGGGAAGTGAGGAGCTCCTCTTCCCGGCCACCCCGTCTGGGAAGTGAGGAGCGCCTCAGCCCCACCACCCATCATCTGGTAAGTGAGGAGGGCCTCGGCCTGGCCGCCCCATCTGGGAAGTGAGAAGCACCTCTGCATGTGAGGAGCACATCTGCCCGGTTGCCTCATTTGGGATGTGAGGTGCGCATCTGCCCTGCCACCCAGCCTCTGCCCGGCCACCCAATCCTGGAAGTGAGGAGCGCCTCTGCCCATCCACCCCATCTGGGAAGTGAGGAGCGCCTCGGCCCCGCCACCCATCATCTGGTAATTGAGGAGGGCCTCGGCCCGGCCGCCCCGTCGGGGAAGTGAGGAGTGCCTCTGCCCGGCCACCCATAATATGGGAAGCGAGGAGCACCTCTGCCCGGCCACCCATCGTCTGGGAAGTGAGATGCGCCTCCGCCCGGTCACCCATCGTCTGGGAAGTGAGGAGCGCCTCTGCCCGGCC
>NW_026667027.1:0-1386 GCF_009828535.3 Hylobates moloch | reverse complement strand
TCATATGGGATTACCTTATATACACAGACCCATCATTTCACTTCTCTTCCTCCTCATCATAGCTTCCATCTACTTTACAGGGTGCCGGACCGCAAACTTAGGGCCTGACCCCAGCTCCTTCAGAACCCTAACAGCTAGAAATTCTTATACTCATTTTACTGATGAGAAAATTGAGGCTCAGAGAAGTGAAATGATGTGTCTGTGTATATAAGGTAATCCCATATGAGTTAGGGCTGGGGTGTGGACCACCGTCCAAACTGTTGCTGTTGACCACCATACCATTCTGTCTCCAAAACACACATTTCTGAACTGCTCACACAGGTACGCAAATTAGATAAAAGTGACCTACTGCTATCTATTAAATGAGGTCACCCAGTAAACATCTCTTACAGGACCAGGCACATAGTCGGCCCTCAGCACGAGCACCCCTTCCTCCCTCCCATCCTGTTGTCTCTCTCCCTACTCTGTCTCTCTCCTCCTGCTCTTTCTCCTTGCCTCCAGGCTTATGACACAGGTGAGAAGAGCCAGGACAGAAGAGAATGTGGCTGTGGCCTATAGACCTTGTCCTGGCCCTAAACCTCCCAATAAATAACGGGGTCTGTATATAAGCCTCCGGCTCTGCAGCATCTCAGCTTGGGAGGAATGGCGTTTGCTGGCGGAGGGATTAGGAGCCGTGGGAGGAAGGGACAAGGGCCTCCCTCCAAAGCAGCAGGGGAGAGGCTCTGATTCACTCTCTTTCTCCTTTCCATCCGTGGCCCCACAGAAACAGCAAAGAAACCTAAAGAAAACCCAACAACTTTGCCGTCAAGGTCCTCAGTGGATGTGGGGCTACGGATGGAAAGGAGAAAGAGAGTGAATCAGAGCCTCTCCCCTGCTGCTTTGGAGGGAGGCCCTTGTCCCTTCCTCCCACGGCTCCTAATCCCTCCGCCAGCAAACGCCATTCCTCCCAAGCTGAGATGCTGCAGAGCCGGAGGCTTATATACAGACCCCGTTATTTATTGGGAGGTTTAGGGCCAGGACAAGGTCTATAGGCCACAGCCACATTCTCTTCTGTCCTGGCTCTTCTCACCTGTGTCATAAGCCTGGAGGCAAGGAGAAAGAGCAGGAGGAGAGAGACAGAGTAGGGAGAGAGACAACAGGATGGGAGGGAGGAAGGGGTGCTCGTGCTGAGGGCCGACTATGTGCCTGGTCCTGTAAGAGATGTTTACTGGGTGACCTCATTTAATAGATAGCAGTAGGTCACTTTTATCTAATTTGCGTACCTGTGTGAGCAGTTCAGAAATGTGTGTTTTGGAGACAGAATGGTATGGTGGTCAACAGCAACAGTTTGGACGGTGGTCCACACCCCAGCCCTAACTCATATGGGATTACCTTATATACACAGAC
>NW_026667026.1:0-1386 GCF_009828535.3 Hylobates moloch | reverse complement strand
TCATATGGGATTACCTTATATACACAGACCCATCATTTCACTTCTCTTCCTCCTCATCATAGCTTCCATCTACTTTACAGGGTGCCGGACCGCAAACTTAGGGCCTGACCCCAGCTCCTTCAGAACCCTAACAGCTAGAAATTCTTATACTCATTTTACTGATGAGAAAATTGAGGCTCAGAGAAGTGAAATGATGTGTCTGTGTATATAAGGTAATCCCATATGAGTTAGGGCTGGGGTGTGGACCACCGTCCAAACTGTTGCTGTTGACCACCATACCATTCTGTCTCCAAAACACACATTTCTGAACTGCTCACACAGGTACGCAAATTAGATAAAAGTGACCTACTGCTATCTATTAAATGAGGTCACCCAGTAAACATCTCTTACAGGACCAGGCACATAGTCGGCCCTCAGCACGAGCACCCCTTCCTCCCTCCCATCCTGTTGTCTCTCTCCCTACTCTGTCTCTCTCCTCCTGCTCTTTCTCCTTGCCTCCAGGCTTATGACACAGGTGAGAAGAGCCAGGACAGAAGAGAATGTGGCTGTGGCCTATAGACCTTGTCCTGGCCCTAAACCTCCCAATAAATAACGGGGTCTGTATATAAGCCTCCGGCTCTGCAGCATCTCAGCTTGGGAGGAATGGCGTTTGCTGGCGGAGGGATTAGGAGCCGTGGGAGGAAGGGACAAGGGCCTCCCTCCAAAGCAGCAGGGGAGAGGCTCTGATTCAGTCTCTTTCTCCTTTCCATCCGTGGCCCCACATCCACTGAGGACCTTGACGGCAAAGTTGTTGGGTTTTCTTTAGGTTTCTTTGCTGTTTCTGTGGGGCCACGGATGGAAAGGAGAAAGAGACTGAATCAGAGCCTCTCCCCTGCTGCTTTGGAGGGAGGCCCTTGTCCCTTCCTCCCACGGCTCCTAATCCCTCCGCCAGCAAACGCCATTCCTCCCAAGCTGAGATGCTGCAGAGCCGGAGGCTTATATACAGACCCCGTTATTTATTGGGAGGTTTAGGGCCAGGACAAGGTCTATAGGCCACAGCCACATTCTCTTCTGTCCTGGCTCTTCTCACCTGTGTCATAAGCCTGGAGGCAAGGAGAAAGAGCAGGAGGAGAGAGACAGAGTAGGGAGAGAGACAACAGGATGGGAGGGAGGAAGGGGTGCTCGTGCTGAGGGCCGACTATGTGCCTGGTCCTGTAAGAGATGTTTACTGGGTGACCTCATTTAATAGATAGCAGTAGGTCACTTTTATCTAATTTGCGTACCTGTGTGAGCAGTTCAGAAATGTGTGTTTTGGAGACAGAATGGTATGGTGGTCAACAGCAACAGTTTGGACGGTGGTCCACACCCCAGCCCTAACTCATATGGGATTACCTTATATACACAGAC
>NW_026667025.1:0-1386 GCF_009828535.3 Hylobates moloch | reverse complement strand
AACTTTATACTCATGTCATGCCATTATTATCATTAAATATATATCATTAAATTCAAGATGATTTATTCTGTTAAACACAATATTCTTATTATAAAGCACTCATTAATCACTTCTTCCACATATGATAGAAACTGCTACCTTCATTAATTTTCATTCCTTTTATCCTGCAGTGAATAACTTTTGTATTGTATTTTGCTAAAAAGACTTAGGTAGAGTTAGGTCCCTAGTTCAAAGCCAATCTGTGCCAAAGGGTTATTGATAGTGGATTTTAAAATACTTTGCTACTCCACTGACTTGAGTGGACTTTGCTAATTTACTCAATTTTTGCATTTTAGTTTTTTTTATCTGCACATAGGAATCACATATAGAAGGAACCTTAAATATCACATTGTCTTATCCTTTTGCTGTATAGATGGGGAAACAAGCTTGGGGATCATCATTCTGAGGAATGTTCCAAATTAAAGTTTCTAGGAGAACACCATGTAAGATAAAATGTATAACAAATATATACATAGATGGCCTGGATTAGATTAATTTTATTCTCTTTAAAAGAGAAATGAGCATTCTCACTATTCTGAACTCACATATACTGAAATTTTTACTAATACACATTTTATTAGTGTCCTTTAATAGTCTATTTAATGTGCCTTTTATATGGCCAATTATTTCTTAAAGATTTGCAGCCCGTTGGATATGCTGACATTTAAGACATTCACTGTCAACATTTTATTTCCTTAATCCCACAATCTCAATGAAAATTTCGGTCTAAATATGAGTGGAAATGGGGAGTTAATTAAAGCAAATAATTGTGAAAGATTCGTAATGTAATTTTTCTCGTTTACACTATGGATAGAAATGAAGCGCATTTGCCTTAGCTTTTTATCTTCTTTCTATAAAGCAAGGGTTCTTCAATCTTCATGGAGCCCCCAAATAACATGTGAATGTGCAGTATTGTGCTAGGTACTGCAAGGGATGCCAAAGATGAACAAGGCATGAGTTCTGGGGGAATATACCATCTCTCACAGGAGAAATAAGTAAGTACCGTACTCAAGTATTAAAGTGAGAACGTAAGTGCTATATGGCAGTTACAGTAAAGAGGAAATTTAAAGTAAAGATAGATCATACCAAGTAGGATAAATCAGGAAATGAAGGCTAAACTTTGGAAGTGAGAAATTATTTTGGAAATTCGTAGAATTGCTTAGCGGAATAGGGTTTTCTAAGGAAGGGTATTGACTAAGCAAATGAAACGAAAAAAGGGAATGACTTTCCGCAACTTCAAGAGATCCAGCTTCCCCCTACAGAGCAAAGGAGTAACAGGACAGAAAAATCCGTGCATCCCCTAAACTATTTTACCATATATTTTACTCTGACAAAACAACTATCACT
>NW_026667024.1:0-1386 GCF_009828535.3 Hylobates moloch | reverse complement strand
TAGCGCTCAGAATGTCCACTTGCAGTTTCAACAGAAAGAGTGTTTCAGAACTGCTCTATCAAAAGTAAGCTTCAACTCTGCTAGTTGAATGCAGAGAACAGAAAGAAGTTTCACAGAATGATTCTATGTAGCTTCAATTTCAAGATATAACTTTTTTCACTCTAGGAACCTTAGCGCTCAGAATGTCCCATTGCAGTTTCTAAAGAAAGAGTGTTTCAGAAATGCTCTATCAAAAGTAAGCTTCAACTCTGTTAGTTGAATGCAAATAACAGAAAGCAGTTTCACAGAATGCTTCTGAGTAGTTTTGATTTGAAGATATTCCTTTTTCCACTGTAGGACCCTTAGCGCTCAGAATGTCCCCTTGCAGTTTCTACAGAAAGAGTGTTTCATAACTGCGCTATCAAACAGAAGCTTCAACTCTGTTAGTAGAATGCACAGAACACAAAGAAGTTTCACAGAATGCTTCCGTGTAGTTTTTCTTTGAAGATATTTCTTTTTCCACTGTAGGCCCCTTAGCGCTCAGAATGTCCCATTGCTGTTTCTACAGAAAGAGTGTTTCATAACTGCGCTATCAAACGGAAGCTTCAACTCTGTTAGTAGAATGCACAGAACACAAAGAAGTTTCACAGAATGCTTCCGTGTAGTTTTTCTTTGAAGATATTTCTTTTTCCACTGTAGGCCCCTTAGCCCTCAGAATGTCCCATTGCTGTTTCTACAGAAAGAGTGTTTCAGAACTGCTCAATCAAAAGTAAGCTTTAACTCTGTTAGTTGAATGCACAGAACAGAAAGAAGTTTCACAGAACGCCTCTGTGTATTTTCTATTTGACGATATACCTTTTCCCACTATGAGCCCCTTAGCGCTCAGAATGTCCCCATGCAGTTTCTACAGAAAGAATGTTTCACAACTGCTCTATCAAAACTAAGCTTCAACTCTTTTAGAGGAATGCACTGAATAGAAAGATATTTCACAGAATGCTTCTGTGTGGTTTTTATTAGAAGATATTCCTTTTTCCACTATAGGTCCCTTAGTGCTCCGAATGTCCCCTTGCAGTTTCTACATAAACAAACAGTGTTCCAGAACTGTTCAATCAAAGGTAAGCTTCAACTCTGTTAGATGAATGCACAGAACAGAAGGATGTTTCACAGAATGCTTCTATGTGGTTTTTATTTGAACATATTCCTTTTTCCACTATAGGCCCATTTGTGCTCTGAATGTCCCCTTCCAGTTTTTAAAGAAAGAGTGTTTCAGAACTGCTTAATCAAAAGTAAGCTTCAACTCTGTTCGTTGAATGCACAGAACAGAAAGAAGTTTCACAGAACGCCTCTGTGTAGTTTCTATTTGACGATATACTTTTACCCACTCTGAGCCCCTTAGCGCTCAGAATG
>NW_026667023.1:0-1386 GCF_009828535.3 Hylobates moloch | reverse complement strand
TCTCAGCCCAAAATCTCCTTAAGCTGATTAGCAACTTCAGCAAAGTCTCAGGATACAAAATCAATGTACAAAAATCACAAGCATTCTTGTACACCAATAACAGACAAACAGAGAGCCAAATCATGAGTGAACTCCCATTCACAATTGCTTCAAAGAGAATAAAATACCTAGGAATCGAACTTACAAGGGATGTGAAGGACCTCTTCAAGGAGAACTACAAACCACTGCTCAATGAAATAAAAGAGGATACAAACAAATGGAAGAACATTCCATGCTCATGGGTTGGAAGAATCAATATCGTGAAAATGGCCATACTGCCCAAGGTAATTTATAGATTCAATGCCATCCCCATCAAGTTACCAATGACTTTCTTCACAGAATTGGAAAAAACTACTTGAAATTTCATATGGAACCAAAAAAGAGCCCGCATCACCAAGTCAATCCTAAGCCAAAAGAACAAAGCTGGAGGCATCATGCTACCTGACTTCAAACTATACTACAAGGCTACAGTAACCAAAACATCATGGTACTGGTACCACAACAGAGACATAGATCAATGGAACAGAACAGAGCCCTCAGAAATGATGCCACATATCTACAACTATCTGATCTTTGACAAACCTGACAAAAACAAGAAATGGGGAAAGGATTCCCTATTTAATAAATGGTGCTGGGAAAACTGTCTAGCCGTATGTAGAAAGCTGAAACTGGATCCCTTCCTTACACCTTATACAAAAATTAATTCAAGATGGATTAAAGACTTACATGTTAGACCTAAAACCATAAAAACCCTAGAAGAAAACCCATTCAGGACATAGGCATGGGCAAGGACTTCATGTCTAAAACACCAAAAGCAATGGCAGCAAAAGCCAAAATTGACAAATGGGATCTAATTAAACTAAAGAGCTTCTGCACAGCCAAAGAAACTACCATCAGAGTGAACAGGCAACCTACAGAATGGGAGAAAATTTTTACAATCTACTCATCTGACAAAGGGCTAATATCCAGAAGCTACAATGAACTCAAACAAATTTACAAGAAAAAAACCCAACCATCCCATCAGAAAGTGGGCAAAGGCTATGAACAGACACTTCTCAAAAGAAGACATTTATGCAGCCAAAAGACACATGAAAAAATGCTCATCATCACTGGCCATCAGAGAAATGCAAATCAAAACCAAAGTGAGATACCATCTCACACCAGTTAGAATGGCCATCATTAGAAAGTCAGCAAACAACAGGTGCTGGAGAGGATGTGGAAAAATAGGAACACTTTTACACTGTTGGTGGGACTGTAAACTAGTTCAACCATTGTGGAAGTCAGCGTGGCGATTCCTCAGGGATCTAGAACTAGAAATACCATTTGACCCAGCCATCCCATTACTGG
>NW_026667022.1:0-1387 GCF_009828535.3 Hylobates moloch | reverse complement strand
CTGATTTCTGTTTTAAATTCGCTTTTCTTTTTAATTTGTCACTTTATTTCACAGCTCCCCAACGTAAGACCAAATATATTGCTGCAAACTACAGTGAGTCAGCTTATTTTTAGTTTTAAATTTCCTTATCTATAAAAGAGATAGGGTCGTTGATTTTCAAGTTGTCTTTTGGCTGTTTTCTTTGGTTTTGTTTTGTTTTGTTTTGTGAGACGGAGACTCACTCTGTTGCTCGGGCTAGAGTGCAGTGGTGTGATCTTGGCTCACTGCAACTTCTGCCTCCCAGGTTCAAGTGATTCTCCTGTCTCAGCCTCCCAAGTAGTTGGGATTACAGGAGCATGCCACCATGCCTAGCTAATTTTTGTATGTTTAGTAGAGACAGGGTTTTGCCATGTTAGCCAGGCTGGTCTCAAACTTCTGACCTCAGATGATCTGCCCAACTCAGCCTCCCAAAGTGCTGGGATTACAGGTATGAGCCACCATGCCCGGCCTTCTTTTGGCTGTAATAGTCTACAATGGTATTTCCAAAAATGGGTATTTTGCAGTTTATACTTTTTTATGTAGTCTATAACTTGCCCAGCTTTCTTCTGGCTTAAATTAATGGTTTCTTTCACAACTCTTTTTGATTTATTCATCATATAATCCGGGAACGGTAGCCGATTCCTAGCTCGTGTTGTTCTTTCTCTGTACTGAGCTGCAGTGATTTAGTGGGATTTTCCTAAGAAGGTATGAACAAACTATCAAGTGGAAATTCCTGGCTCTTGTAGAGAGGAAAAAGGAATCCTGTTAAAGCCGAATGGCGTCATTGATGATTTCTTAAACAGACAGCTGCGTCCAACTTAAGACCAAGTCCTCCTTCTCATTCCTCAACCTGGAAAGGCAGGGCCAGGAAGAAAACAGAGAGGAAAGGAGCAAGAGAGAGCAGATCATCTAATAGTACCTCACAAAAGGAATTGCTGAAACAGAAAGCTTTTACTAATAACCCGTTCACTCCATTAGAAGGTTGTGAGGACAAACAAGATAATTATAAAAGACTTTCATCTGATATCTCTGCCAAATGTTGGGTATGGATGAATCCCCAGGGATCAGTGTAGCCCGGTGTCTCATTTTCTTTTTTTCTTTTTTTTTTGAGACGGAGTCTCGTTCTGTCACCCAGGCTGGAGTGCAGTGGCGCAATCTCGGCTCACTGCAAGCTCTGCCTCCGGGTTCACGCCATTCTCCTGCCTCAGCCTCTCCGAGTAGCTGGGACTACAGGCACCCGCCACCACGCCCAGCTAATCTTTTTGTATTTTTAGTAGAGACGGGGTTTCACCATGGTCTCGATCTCCTGACCTCGTGATCTGCCCGCCTCGGCCTCCCAAAGTGCTGGGATTACAAGCGTGAGCCACCG
>NW_026667021.1:0-1387 GCF_009828535.3 Hylobates moloch | reverse complement strand
CTGATTTCTGTTTTAAATTCGCTTTTCTTTTTAATTTGTCACTTTATTTCACAGCTCCCCAACGTAAGACCAAATATATTGCTGCAAACTACAGTGAGTCAGCTTATTTTTAGTTTTAAATTTCCTTATCTATAAAAGAGATAGGGTCGTTGATTTTCAAGTTGTCTTTTGGCTGTTTTCTTTGGTTTTGTTTTGTTTTGTTTTGTGAGACGGAGACTCACTCTGTTGCTCAGGCTAGAGTGCAGTGGTGTGATCTTGGCTCACTGCAACTTCTGCCTCCCAGGTTCAAGTGATTCTCCTGCCTCAGCCTCCCAAGTAGCTGGGATTACAGGAGCATGCCACCATGCCTAGCTAATTTTTGTATGTTTAGTAGAGACAGGGTTTTGCCATGTTAGCCAGGCTGGTCTCAAACTTCTGACCTCAGATGATCTGCCCAACTCAGCCTCCCAAAGTGCTGGGATTACAGGTATGAGCCACCATGCCCGGCCTTCTTTTGGCTGTAATAGTCTACAATGGTATTTCCAAAAATGGGTATTTTGCAGTTTATACTTTTTTATGTAGTCTATAACTTGCCCAGCTTTCTTCTGGCTTAAATTAATGGTTTCTTTCACAACTCTTTTTGATTTATTCATCATATAATCAGGGAACGGTAGCCCATTCCTAGCTCGTGTTGTTCTTTCTCTGTACTGAGCTGCAGTGATTTAGTGGGATTTTCCTAAGAAGGTATGAACAAACTATCAAGTGGAAATTCCTGGCTCTTGTAGAGAGGAAAAAGGAATCCTGTTAAAGCCGAATGGCGTCATTGATGATTTCTTAAACAGACAGCTGCGTCCAACTTAAGACCAAGTCCTCCTTCTCATTCCTCAACCTGGAAAGGCAGGGCCAGGAAGAAAACAGAGAGGAAAGGAGCAAGAGAGAGCAGATCATCTAATAGTACCTCACAAAAGGAATTGCTGAAACAGAAAGCTTTTACTAATAACCCGTTCACTCCATTAGAAGGTTGTGAGGACAAACAAGATAATTATAAAAGACTTTCATCTGATATCTCTGCCAAATGTTGGGGATGGATGAATCCCCAGGGATCAGTGTAGCCCAGTGTCTCATTTTCTTTTTTTCTTTTTTTTTTGAGACGGAGTCTCGCTCTGTCACCCAGGCTGGAGTGCAGTGGCGCAATCTCGGCTCACTGCAAGCTCTGCCTCCGGGTTCACGCCATTCTCCTGCCTCAGCCTCTCCGAGTAGCTGGGACTACAGGCACCCACCACCACGCCCAGCTAATCTTTTTGTATTTTTAGTAGAGACGGGGTTTCACCATGGTCTCGATCTCCTGACCTCGTGATCCGCCCGCCTCGGCCTCCCAAAGTGCTGGGATTACAAGCGTGAGCCACCG
>NW_026667020.1:0-1387 GCF_009828535.3 Hylobates moloch | reverse complement strand
TACATCTGATCTTCAGCAAAGTGTCTGCTGTTCTCCTCAGAAAAGACAAAAATCCACAAAGCAGACAGAACTCTGAATAAAGACACTAAGGTCCGCCGTGGGCGCTTTTAAGACGTTAGCAGAATTAAAGGAATCATCCTGTTTTTCTTATTTAAATGATTTCTTACTACAGAGGAAGGTTCTGAAAAATACATCTTGTAATTAGATTTATTTTTAAGAGTATCCAAGGGAAACAGGGTCTATACTTCACCTAATAAGACTGATGAGGATATTAGCTAAGTGGAAAGAATCTACAAACAAATTTGTACAATTTCTAAGGAGAGAATGACGTCCTGAGCTCAAGGGCCTGTTAGTGACGGCACACTCAGTAATGGTGCAGCCTCATAGAATTTCCATTTAGTTCAATTTTGGTATTTACTGGTCATCTTTTCTCCCTAATACCATCCAACCTTTTTTATGTTGTCAAATAATTTTTAATCATAAAATGATTAATTCTGAGTTTGGGCATTTGGTGTCTGGCCTCCTGATGGAAGTTTAGGTGAATTTGTCCATGGAAATCATGGATTTTTAATTAATAAGTAGTGTTGAAAGGGAAACTTGCATTATAATTCTGAAATCATTCCAGTGGGGGATACAGGCAAGAAATAAGCCAACAGACAGATTAGCATATAGTGATATATTAGAAATTAAGTAAAGGTCCTTTTGGTATTTTCCCAGCTCATCTTATGATATAAGCCTATTATGTTTGGATAACTTTCCCCAGGAGATTCATTTTAAAAGTTAATTCACTTAAAATACATATTATTTTATTATTTAAAAATACTGTCGCCAGAAGCAGTGGCTCATGTCTGTAATCCCAGCACTTTGGGAGGCCGAGGTGGATGGATCACTTGAGATCAGGAGTCTGAGACCAGCCTGGCCAGCATGGTGAAACCCTGTCTCTACTAAAAATACAAAAATTAGACCAGCGTGGTGGCACATGCCTGTAATCACAGCTACTCGGTACTCTGAGGCAGGAAAATCACTTGAACCCGGGGAGTGGGGCTTGTAGTGAGCCGAGATCATACCACTGCGTTCCTTCCTGGGAAACAGAGTGAGACTCCATCTCAGAAAAAAAAAAAAAAAAATACTGTCAGCTCTCCACATCCATTGGTTCCAGCTCCATGGATTCAACTAATCTTGAATAGAAAATATTCAGAAAATATTTACACGATTTCCACCCCCCCCCAAAAAAATGTGAATTTTCCATTCACCAAGTTCTTTGTTGAAAACACATAAATAATGTAAGGTCTGGGCATTGTATCAGGTATTATAAGTAATCTAGAGATAATTTAAGCTATATGAATTAATATGAGTAAGTTACATCTAAATTCTATTCCACTTTATA
>NW_026667019.1:0-1387 GCF_009828535.3 Hylobates moloch | reverse complement strand
GATCAAGGAAAAGGCCTTCTTCTAATTGGTCAGCCCAGGGGGCCCCCCTTTGCTGCAGGTAACTACAAAAACCAGAAGCCACAATGCCTGACACATAGCCCAGAACCTCAGACACAAGCAACCACAAAACTAGAAGCCATAGTTCCTGACACTTATCCCAGAACCTCAGCCACAGCCTTTTTTTTTTTTTTTTTTTTTTTGCTCTGTCATCCAGGCTGGAGTGCAGTGGTACAATATCACGTCACTGCAACCTCCACCTCAGCCTCCTGAGTAGCTAGAACTACAGGAGTGCGCCACCATGCGTGGCTAATTTTCTATCTTTTGTAGAGATGGGGTTTACCATGTTGCCCAGGCTGGTTTCGAACTCCTAGACTCAAGCTATCCACCAGCCTCAGCCTCTCAAGGTGCTGGGATTACAGGCATGAGCCACTGCACCCAGCCCCAGCCTCCTTTTAAACTCTTGGACATCAGTGTGATTACAGATGCAGTGGCAAATGGAAAAATGTATGAAGGCTGCCATTCCTGCTTAGAAGAGGGGGAGTTATGATGCCACAAAGGTATTAGAGACTAGGACTGACATTAAATGTATTCATATACTTTGACCCAGCAAATCTCACTTGTAGGAAGATACTCGTTGCATCATCGTTTATAAAAGCAAGACTTGGAAACAGCCTGAATGTCCCACACAGGGAAACCAGTTAGATGAATTTGTGGTATGACCATACAATGCAGCCACTAATGGTGCTGATGCATATGTATATGTGCTGATATAGACAGACATTTACAAGGCAATGCACATGGCATATGCCACAAATATACACACGTACATTTGTATGCAAATGCAGGAAGAATATACAACAAAATGTGCACTGGAATGAACTCTGAGAGGTGGCATTATGGGTGATTTTCACTGTTGTACACCTAGTACTTTCTTTTTTATAGTGAACATATATCATTATGTATTTTTTAAATATTTTAATTAAAAGTAGAAAGTTAAAGAATATACTGTTTATCAGAGGAACTGTTCAGAAAGAATAAGACAGCCATTTAAAACATTAATGAGTAAACTGATCTCCAGGCAGCTTCTCCTTTCTCAGAATGAGACAAGCGTAGAGCTGGCTGCATCATGGTGCTGAGAGTCCTGTCTTTGAGGATGTGCTGGCCCGGACATTAGCAAGGCAGACCCACGTCCGAACCCTGAGGCTGCACAGCCTGGCTGGCCACCAGGAAGCCCAAACATCTAGAGTTGAGCCACGGAATGCCCTCGGCCCAACCCTTTTTATTATTGGCCATTTCCTTGGTCTCAGCAACCACGGCCCTGCACAGAATCTCCCCACCACAGCAACAGCTGTGGAGTTCTGAACATAAGTTCTCAAGACCAGTCAAC
>NW_026667018.1:0-1387 GCF_009828535.3 Hylobates moloch | reverse complement strand
CGGGTTTTCACCGTGGTCTCGATCTCCTGACCTCGTGATCCGCCCGCTTCAGCCTCCCAAAGTGCTGGGATTACAAGCGTGAGCCACCGTGCCTGGCCCCAAATTTTCTTTTGGATACAACACAAGCCACCATAGCTTCCATTGCTACAGGTTAACATTGACTTAATATTTCCCATTTACCAAGATTGTACCAGCTAATGTAAAGGGTTTGTGGTGGTGCGTTCTTCCACATTTCACCCTCTAAAGAACTTAATGAGGACTTGCCCAATTATTAATACATACAACCTGGTTTTATCTTCACTTCCAGGTTTTCCCCGCTTTTGTGTTTCACATCTCATTTCCTTTGTGTCCATATGTTGGATTTATATCTGAAGCCATATTCAGTGGACATGGGGACATGAGAGCATGCAAGTTAATCAACAGGTCAGCATCAGTATGAGCAATGGTTTGCAGTTGTAACAGGATGCCCAGGAGTCCATATTTCCAAATCTATTGATATTAGCTCCACCACACATTTGCCATGTGACTTAAATCATCCAAACACAAACCACACTTCTCCAGGGGTGCTATCACCAGGATCCAGCAAAGCTGGAATACTTCCAAGTTCCCAAATCCAAATTTGATATTTGGCATAAGAGGAAGTCATGATAAGGGGAAGTAAAATGATCTAGACCCTTGAATTCATAATTCACATCTTATTTTGTGGGGTAATTTACAATAACCACATCTGTGTAGTAATGGGAAGGACCACAATCTCAGGTTTCTGGTCACACCTCCAGCAATTGAATGGCTTGAGGGAAATGAGATCTAGACTTGGTGTCAGATATTTGTCTACCATGATTTTGACAGAATTAATAACCCACAAGTTTTGGAGGATGACAATTTTTTCAATTATACAAACTCCTGTGCCCCTTAAAACATTCCTAAAAATTGTTTTCTACTTCATATCATTTCTGAAAAAGCATATTGGCAAGATAGAGCAAGAATGCTAAAAAATGTTGGATGAGGCCAGGTGTGGTGGCTTATGCCTGTAACCCTAGCACGTTGAGAGGCAGAGGTGGGTGGATCACAAGATCAAGCGATTGAGACTATCCGTTTTGGTTACAGTAGAATATATGATGAAACCTTGTGCAACTGTTTAAAGTGATGATAGAAACTGTATATATTACCCTGGTAAAACATTTTTTATAATTTTGATAATCATTGAGTCTGTATCTTAGATCAGGCACTGTAATGGATTATCTCATTTAAATATTTATTATAGCCCTAATATCCTATTACAGCTGCTGTGTTACACCCGAGAAAACTTAGGCAGAGAAGGGATAAGAATCCTATCTGAGGTCTCACAAGTATTTCCTGGGGGACGGAAGTCATAACAGACCCTAAT
>NW_026667017.1:0-1387 GCF_009828535.3 Hylobates moloch | reverse complement strand
TGTTGAACCAGCCTTGCATCCCAGGGATGAAGCCCACTTGATCATGGTGGATAAGCTTTTTGATGTGCTGCTGGATTCGGTTTGCCAGTATTTTATTGAGGATTTTTGCATCAATGTTCATCAAGGATATTGGTCTGAAATTCTCTTTTTTGGTTATGTCTCTGCCAGGTTTTGGTATCAGGATGATGCTGGCTTCATAAAATGTGTTAGGGAGGATTCCCTCTTTTTCTATCTATTGGAATAGTTTCAGAAGGAATGGTACCAGTTCCTCCTTGTACCTCTGGTAGAATTCAGCTGTGAATCCATCAGGTCCTGGACTCTTTTTGGTTGGTAAGCTATTGATTATTGCCACAATTTCAGAACCTGTTATTGGTCTATTCAGAGATTCAACTTCTTCCTGGTTTAGTCTTGGGAGGGTGTATTTGTCGAGGAATTTATCCATTTCTTCTAGATTTTCTAGTTTATTTGCATAGAGGTGTTTGTAGTATTCTCTGATGGTAGATTGTATTTCTGTGGGATCGGTGGTGATATCCCCTTTTTCGTTTTTTATTGCATCTATTTGATTCTTCTCTCTTTTCTTCTTTATTAGTCTTGCTAGCGGTCCATCAATTTTGTTGATCTTTTCAAAAAACCAGCTCCTGGATTCATTAATTTTTTGAAGGGTTTTTTGTGTCTCTATTTCCTTCAGTTCTGCTCTGATTTTAGTTATTTCTAGCCTTCTGCTAGCTTTTGAATGTGTTTGCTCTTGCTTTTCTAGTTCTTTTAATTGTGATGTTAGGGTGTCAATTTTGAATCTTTCCTGCTTTCTCTTGTGGGCATTTAGTGCTATAAATTTCCCTCTACACACTGCTTTGAATGTGTCCCAGAGATTCTGGTATGTTGTGTCTTTGTTCTCGTTGGTTTCAAAGAACATCTTTATTTCTGCCTTCATTTCATTATGTACCCAATAGTCATTCAGGAGCAGGTTGTTCAGTTTCCATGTAGTTGAGCGGTTTTGAGTGAGTTTCTTAATCCTGAGTTCTAGTTTGATTGCACTGTGGTCTGAGAGACAGTTTGTTATAATTTCTGTTCTTTTACATTTGCTGAGGAGAGCTTTACTTCCAACTATGTGGTCAATTTTGGAATAGGTGTGGTGTGGTGCTGAAAAAAATGTATATTCTGTTGACTTGGGGTCGAGAGTTCTGTAGATGTCTGTTAGGTCCACTTTATGTAGAGCTGAGTTCAATTCCTGGATATCCTTGTTAACTTTCTGTCTCGTTGATCTGTCTAATGCTGACAGTGGGGTGTTAAAATCTCCCATTATTATTGTGTGGGAGTTTAAGTCCCTTTGTAGGTCACTGAGGACTTGCTTTATGAATCTGGGTGCTCCTGTGTTGGGTGCATATAT
>NW_026667016.1:0-1388 GCF_009828535.3 Hylobates moloch | reverse complement strand
TGTTTCTCCTTCATTCTTAAAAATTACTTTATATAATCCATTTTATTAATTTTATTTCTTTCATGGCCACCTCTTCAATAGAAACTTCTCATTATTTTTGACCTTTACCTAAATTAATTAGTTCAATAAACACTTTATTGAATATGTCATTTCTCTTTTTACTTTACCACATTAACACTTCTCAGAAATCAAAAACTCTTTCTGATCAAATTTTCTCAGTATTACAGTTTAGTTTTGACTTACTGATCTTATCAGTATTAGTTAACAAATGTTTACTGTAATAGTTTAAAACTAGACATTTTAGTGTATTATTATAGAGTTGAATCAAGTAAATTTATTACAACAAACATAAATTTAAGATACCACTTTAAGCTATTTGAATAAAGAATGCAAAGTAACACCTAGCTATTCTCATAGAAAACATTAACAGTCAAATTTGGATTGAAAACAGTATTGAATAAATAGAAATTATAGTACCAAAGCATTTATTGAAAAATACCAAATGAATGAAATATACGGTAACTTGCTGTAGACGTTCAAAATTGTATGAATTGAGATGTAATGATATATTTATGTTTATACATTTTAGATGAATTTATAAATGATAGATCTTTAAAGATATATTAGATACATCTACAGTATTTTAGAACACCACAAATGTGATGTTGATCTCAAGAAGGAGATTAATATGTCCCTCCCTGTCACAGACAGGGACAGATTATTGGGCACAGCTGACACAGGTCCAAGGCAATGTGGTAATTCTTACACTTTTACAACAGGGAAAAAAAATGCATTTATTTGCATTTGTTTAAATAATATTTTTACATTTAAATTAAGAGCCTGATACTCTCCTTGGCATGAGAAAGAAAGGAAAAGCATTTCTTCCTACTTCTGTATTGAATTAAAAGGATCATGGCATTGTCATCCAAAACAATGATTAAATAATAGTGCCATTTTTTATTTCTACCACTTATTAGTTCTGCTTCTGTGGGCAGATAATTTGAACATGTGATTCCTCATCTTATACAGGGTATAATGTCTACTCATAGGATTCTTACAGAAGTTAGATATGAGTACATTTTTATATGAAATTACATATACAAGGATCTAGCACAAAGTTTAGTGTTAACTGAACCTCATGTAACATTTCACATAAAAGTTGAGATAGAAAATTTTTGAAGCATGTTATAAAAATTAAGAATCCTTAGGTATACGTGAAATAATTTCAGCTAAGAATTTTTAAATTACCTAATTTTATCTATTGTTACAAAAAAAAGATGGAAAGGTTTTAAAGTAAAATTAAGCAGATGAATAAATATCTAAGTATCTGTCCCCATATGCTAGTTTTTTTTTTTTTTTTTTTTTTTTTTTTTTTTTTTTTTTTTTTT
>NW_026667015.1:0-1388 GCF_009828535.3 Hylobates moloch | reverse complement strand
AAGGAAATGAATTGAATGGAATGTAGTAAAATGGAATGGAATGGAGTAGACTGTAATAGAGGCGAATGGGAAGGAATGGAATGCAGTGGAGTGGACAGGAGTGCAGTGGAGAAGAGTGGATTTGAATTGAATGGAATGGAAGGGAATGGACTGGAGGGGAGTGGAGTGGATTCTATTGAAAAAGAATGGAATGGAATGGAATGGAATGGAATAGAATGGAAAAAAGTGCAGTGGAGTTCAGTGGAGTGGAAAGGAGAAAAAAGGAAGGGAGTGGAGTGGAGTGGAATGTAGTGGAAAATCATGGAATGAAATGGAATGATATGGAATGGAATGGAATGGAATGAAATAGAATGGAATGCAACGCATTGGATTCGAATAGAGGTGAACTGGAAGTTATGGATTGCACTGGATTGGAGAGGAATGGAGTGTAGAAGAGTGAATTTGAATGGAATGGAATGGAATGGAATGGAATGGAATGAAATGGAAAGGAATAGAGTGGACTAGAAAGGAGCTGAATGAGAAGGAATGGAATGCAGCAGAGTGGACAGGAGTAGAGTGGAGAAGAATGGATATGAATGGAATGGATGGATTGGAGTGGAGTGGAGTTGATTCTAGTAGAAAAGAATGGAATGGAAATGAATGGAATGGAATGGATTGGAATGGGAAGGAATGGAGTGGAAAAAATTGGAGTGGAGTGCAGTGGAGTGGAATGGAGAAGAAAGGAACGGAGTGGAGTGGAGTGGAATGGAGTGGAATGGAATGGAAACGAATGGAATGGAATGGAATAGAGGCGAATGGGAAGGAATGCAATGTAGGTGAGTGGAGAGGAGGGGAGTGGAAAAGGGTGGATTTCAATGGAATGGAGTGGGGTGGAATGGAGGCGAATGGGAAGGAATGGAATGCAGTGTAGCTGAGAAGAATGGAGTGGAGAAGAGTGGATATGAATTGAATGGAATGGAATGGAATGGATAGGAGTGGAGTGGAGTGGATTGGATTCAAGATGAAAAGAAGGGAATGGAATGGAATGGAAAGGAATGGAATGGAATGGAATGGAATGGAATGGAATGGAATGGAATGGAAGTGAATGGAATGGAATGGAATGGAATGGAATGACATGGAAGTGAATGGAATGGAATGGAATGCAATGCAATGGAATGGAAGAGAGTGAACTGGAATGGAGGCGAATGGAAAGGAATGGAATGCAGTGGAGTGTAAAGGAGTGGAGTGGAGAAGAGTAGATTGGAATTGAATGGAATGGAATGGAACGGAATGGACTGGATTGGAGTGGAGTGGAGTGGATTCAAGACGAAAAGAATGGAATGGAAAGGAATGGAATGGAACGGAATGGAATGGAATGGAATGGAATGGAATGGAATGGAATGGAATGG
>NW_026667014.1:0-1388 GCF_009828535.3 Hylobates moloch | reverse complement strand
TGATAGATTCTCAAGGAAAATTTTAACCATATATGCATGAATATATTGGTGTAAGACACTTCAGAAATTGAGTTTGATTTAGTGAATACTAAATGGCTAATCTGTGCATGGAACTGAAAACAAATAATACCTGTAAGACTCGAGAGTTAATTTAGTCAGGGCGATAGTATGCACATATGAAACAAATTGTCCTGCCAAACAGTACTGTAGCTTCTTGTTTTTTACCTGCAGTTAATTTCTGTAAAAGTAGTGTGGAGATCCTCCTACTGCCACTGTGATTTACCTTATGTTGCAACTAGGTGGCACTATGTCATTGGCAAGAGTGCTGTTTTCTTTAGGACTCATCTCCCTAAAGTGAGGGACTTTGAAGATAAAATTGATAAATGATTGAATCAAGGCTGGAAAAGGTAGGCGGTAGGCGACTATTGTTTATTATTCTAAGAGTGAATTAATTGAATTTGGGTGGTGAAAAGTGCACGTTTGATGAGAAGCCAGCTTAGGGTTGTGGATGGTTAGAGCTATGAGAGGCCAGTAGATGCTGGGTTGCTATGCTCTGGAGAGGGTGAGAAAATATATTTGTAATAGGACTCAATTCCAGCCTTGAAGAATATGGATCATTTAGTTGGACAAAACGTCCCCCAAATTAGTTGAAGACAAAAGGCAAATGGTCAGGAATGGGAGGCAGTAAACATAGTGTTGGATGAATAGTGGGGGTATGGTCAGTGGAAACTCTGGCCCACCCAAGTTTGTGTCAGGTAATAATGGGAGATAAGCCTGAAAAGATGGATAAAGCTCAATTGTGAAGGAAGACAAAGGTGTGAGGATTTTGTTTTGTGACCACCAAGGAGCCATTGATGGTGTTTATTTTAAGGATGCTTTTCCTTTTATGCATTTATACATAAATATGTAAATGTACTTAACCATTCTGTATTAATAATAGTCATTTACCTTTCCAACATAAAATGTTTATGTAACTTCTGCATAGCTGATTTTTATGTTAAATGTAACATGTAAAGAAATATGTGTGTTTCTAGAAGATGTCTTATGTGCTCATTTTCTTTCTAGATTACTTGGAGATAATTTATGTTTACCGGTGGTTTTGCATGTGAACTGAGTACCTTGGGGTTTTTTTTTTTTTTTTTTTTTTTTTGAGAAAACTGGTCTCTGTCATCCTTGTTGGAGTGCGGTGGAGCGATCATAGCTCGCTGCAGCCTTGAAGTCCTGGGCTCAAGCAGTCCTGCTTCAGCCTCCTGAGTAACTGGGAGTACAGGCGCATGCCACCATGCCGAGCTAAATTCTCCCTTTTAAAGTGTGTGATTGTTTGGTTTTTCATGTGTATACAGTTTTGCAATTGCCATTGTCTGACCAGAACATTTTCATCAGCCCCC
>NW_026667013.1:0-1388 GCF_009828535.3 Hylobates moloch | reverse complement strand
GCCCTGTTGCCCAGGCTGTAGTGCAGTGGTGCCATCTCGACTCACTGCAACCTCTGCCTCCCAGGTTCAAGCGATTCTCCTGCCTCAGCTTCCCAAGTAGCAGGGACTACAGGCATGCCCCACCACACCTAGCTAATTTTTGTATTTTTTAGTGGAGATGGAGTTTCACTATATGTTGGCCAGGCTAGTCTCAAACTCCTAACCTCAGGCTGTCTGCCTGCTTTGGCCTCCCAAAGTGCTGGGATTACAGGTGTGAGACACTGCACCTGGCCAAGAAAGATTAGTTCTAAATCTTACAAACTCAAGGTCCAGACATGTCGGATGCTTAATGAAAAGTCCCTTGCTTCGAGTTAAGATGGGCTTGTGTAATTCAAAAATCTTTCATGTCTGACTTTCACGATCTTTCACAGGACCCCTCTTTGCTTAATCTTTGAGGGTTTTTGGAAGATGGTATCGTTGGTTGAGAAAGCTTATTGGAAGATGCTTCAGGTCCTTGGCGTAGTTCTTCCTGCTTGTAGTTACTCATTATACTATAAGTACAGGCAGGGACATCTTGTGGTTGAATTCATGTGGTTTTACCATCATCTGAAGCAAGATTGTGTAGTGCCAAGAACTCGGGCTTTGGAGTCAGATCCCAGATCCACCTGCATGTAACCTGCAGAACAGCTTTAGACCTAACAGGTGCTCACAAAACAGTAGCTTAGAAGGAGAGTGCAGCGTCTGCTTGGGAGAAGCGCGGCATGAACAAAGTCAGGCAGTCTCATAGCAGCATGAGGTGGCTGCGGGTGTAAAGCTGGGTGCTACTGGAGCAGAATATACTGGCAGGTGAAGGTGGTGATGAGGCCAACCCCATAGCACCTCCTCACACCCCACCGGGGCGTAGGGCCCTTCTCCCACTGGGGCCAATGGGCCATGAGTGGTTTTGAGCATTAAGATAACAAGCTTTGATCATTGTTTTCAATAGGGCATTCTGAAAACAATGGCACGGAGGAGAGCGGCTTTGAAGGGGACAGGAGTTGGGCACAGGAGGTCTGAAAGCAGAGACAACAAGGGCTTGCCTTGTAGGGAAGTCAGGGACAGACTGGTGAGATATTTAGAGTGCCCAGCTTGAGAGGTGTGATGGCTGGGGACAGAAAGAGAAGCCAGTTAGGTGATGAGGGTTCAGATTTGGCCACGTTGGTCTGTAGGACCACTAGGTGGAGCTCTTCAATAGGTGCTTGGATGGATGGTAAATCCTGAAGATTGGGCTGCAGGTGGTAGCCAGGACCTCAAATATGTATGTACAGGTAGAATTAGAAGACCAGTGGGCCACAAACAGAGTGCCAGGTGGCCCAAGGGGGACCTGGGGAGCATGAGGTCATAGGAGCTAAGAAAGTAAGTTTGGGGTA
>NW_026667012.1:0-1388 GCF_009828535.3 Hylobates moloch | reverse complement strand
TCTGTGCATTCAACTGACAGATTTGAACCTTACTTTGATTGAGCAGTTTCTAAACTCTCTGTTTCTAGAATCTGCAATTGGACATTTGGAGAGCTTTGAGGCCTATAGTGGAAAAAGGAATATCTTCAAATAAAAACTACACAGAAGCATTCTGTGAAACTTCTGTCTGATCTGTGCATTCAACTAACAGAGTAGAACCTTACTTTTGATTGAGGAGTTTTGAAACATTCTTTCTGTATAAACTGAAACTTGAAATTTTGAGCGCTTTGAGGCCTATCCCGGGAAAAGGAATATCATCAAATAAAAACTACACAGAAGCATTCTGTGAAACTTCTTCCTGATCTGTGCATTCAACTAAAAGAGTTGAACCTTACTTTTGATTCAGCAGTTTTCAAACACTGTATTTGTAGAATCTGCAAATGGATATTTTTAGCGATTTGAGGCCTATCACGGAAAAAGTATTATCTTCAAATAAAAACTACAGAGAAGCATTCTCTGAAACTTCATTCTGATCTGTGCATTCAACTAACATAGTTGAACCTTATATTTGATTGAGCAGTTCTGAAACACTCTTTCTGTAGAAACTGCAAATGGACATTCTGAGCGCTTAGGGGCCTATAGTGGAAAAAGGAGTATATTCAAATAAAAACTACACAGAAGCATTCTGTGAAACTTCTTTCTGTTCTGTGCATTTAACGAAGAGGGTTGAACCTTACTTTTGACTGAGCAGTTCTGAAACACTCTGTAGAAACTGCAAGTGGATTCTCTGTGTGCTAAGGCGCCTATTGTGGAAAAAGGAGTTCCTTCAAATAAAAACTACACTGTAGCATTCTGGGAACTGCGTTCTCTTCTGTGCATTCAACTAACAGAGTTGAACCTTACTTTTCACTGAGCCATTCTGAAACACTCTTTCTGTAGAAACTGAAAGTGGAAATTCAGAGCACTAAGAAGCCTATAGTGCAAAAAGGAATATCTTCTAATAAAAACTGGACAGAAGCATTCTGCGAAACTTCTTTCTGTTCTGTATATTCTACTAACAGAGTTGAAGCTTACTTTGATTGAGCAGTTCTGAAACACTCTTTCTGTAGAAATTGCAAGTGGACATTTTGAGCGCTAAGGGGCCTATAGTGGAGAAAGGACTATCTTCAAATAAAAACTACACAGAAGCATTCTGCGAAACTTGTTTCTGTTCTGTGCATTCAACTAACAGAGTTGAACCTTATTTTTGCTTGATTAGTTCTGAAACACTCTTTCTGTAGAAACTGCAAGTGAACATACCGAGGGCTAACGGGCCTAAAGTGGAGAAAGGAATATCTTCAAATAAAAACTACACAGAAGCATTCTGCGAAACTGCTTTCTGTTCTGTGCATTCAACTAACAGAGTTGAA
>NW_026667011.1:0-1388 GCF_009828535.3 Hylobates moloch | reverse complement strand
GTCTCTTTTGATCTTTGTTGGTTTAAAGTCTATTTTATCAGAGACTAGGATTGCAACCCCTGCCTTTTCTTGTTTTCCAGTTTCTTGATAGATCTTCCTCCATCCCTTTATTTTGAGTCTATGTGTGTCTCTGCACATGAGATGGGTTTCCTGAATACAGCACACTGATGGGTCCTGACTCCTTATCCAGTTTGCCAGTCCGTGTCTTTTAATTGGAGCATTTAGCCCATTTACATTTAACGTTAATATTGTTATGTGTGAATCTGATCCTGTCATTATGATGTTAGTTGGTTATTTTGCTCGTTAGTTGCAGTTTCTTCCTAGCCTTGATGGTCTTTACAATTTGGCATGCTTTTGCAGGGGCTGGTACCAGTTGTTCCTTTCCATGTTTAGTGCTTCCTTCAGGAGCTCTTTTAGGGTAGGCCTGGTGGTGACAAAGTCACTCAGCGTTTGCTTGTCTGTAAAGTATTTTATTTCTTCTTCACTTATGAAGCTTAGTTTGGCTGGATATGAAATTCTGGGTTGAAAATTCTTTTCTTTAAGAAGGTTGAATATCAGCCCCCACTCTCTTCTGGCTTGCAGAGTTTCTGCCAAGAGATCAGCTGTTAGTCTGATGGGCTTCCCTTTGTGGGTAACCCGACCTTTCTCTCTGGCTGCCCTTAACATTTTTTGCTTCATTTCAACTTTGGTGAATCTGACAATTATGTGTCTTGGAGTTGCTCTTCTCGAGGAGTATCTTTGTGGCATTCTCTGTATTTCCTGAATCTGAATGTTGGCCTGCCTTGCCAGATTGGGGAAGTTTTCCTGGATAATATCTTGCAGAGTGTTTTCCAACTTGGTTCCATTCTCCCCGTCATTTTCCGGTACACCAATCAGACGTAGGTTTGGTCTTTTCACATAGTCCCAAATTTCTTGGAGGCTTTGTTCATTTCTTTTTATTCTTTTTCTCTAAACTTCCCTTCTCTCTTCATTTCATTCATTTCATCTTTCATCAGCGATACCCTTTCTTCCAGTTGATCGCATCAGCTACTGAGGCTTCTGCAATCTTTGCGTAGTTCTTGATACTTGGCTTTCGGCTCCATCAGCTCCTTTAAGCCTTTCTCTCCATTGGTTATTCTAGTTATCCATTCATCTAATTTTTTTTCAAAGTTTTTAACTTCTTTGCTATTGTTTTGAATTTCCTCCTGTAGCTCGGAGAAGTTTGATCATCTGAAGCCTTCTTCTCTCAACTCATCAACGTCATTCTCCATCCAGCTTTGTTCCATTGCTGGTGAGGAACTGCATTCCTTTGGAGGAGGAGAGGTGCTCTGCTTTTTAGAGTTTCCAGTTTTTCTGCCCTGCTTTTTCCCCATCTTTGTGGTTTTATCTACTTTTGGTCTTTGATGATA
>NW_026667010.1:0-1388 GCF_009828535.3 Hylobates moloch | reverse complement strand
TCCCCGGGAGGCTGAAGTTGCAGTGAGCCGAAATCGCACCACTGCACTCCAGCCTGGGCGACAGAGCGAGACTCCATCTCAAAAGAAAAAAAAAAAGGTGGGGGGGCTTTAATAAATTAAGTGGTACATTTTAAATATTTTAATTGTTTATTAGATATTACGTATGCAGATAAACCTGTTTAAATATAGAAGATTTATTTTCCTATTTACATATATCCTTTTGACAAATTAGAATTGAAAATAATATAAAAATAAATTTTCAGCCGGGCGCGGTGGCTCACGCCTGTAATCCCAGCACTTTGGGAGGCCAGGGCGGGCAGATCACGAAGTCAGGAGATCGAGACCACAGTGAAACCCCGTCTCTAATAAAAATACAAAAAATTAGCAGGGCGTGGTTGCGGGCACCTGTAGTCCCAGCTACTCAGGAGGCTGAGGCAAGAGAATGGCGTGAACCCGGGAAGCTGAGCTTGCAGTGAGCTGAGATGGTGCCACTGTACTCCAGCCTGGGCAACAGAGTGAGACTCCATTTCAAAAAAAATAAATAAATAAAATAAAATAAAAAATTAAATAAAAAAATAAATTTTCTTTCTGTCATGCAGACTTAGTAAAATATCTTCCTTCTATTATTTTAATCTTTTTTGTTTATAATGGTTAGGAAGTGAATATCTAATTTTCTATACTGTGAAAAATACATATAAAGTATCATAGAAGTTCAACATTCATTTTCCTTGAAGATAATTCCAAAGTTCTCTTCTCCAGAAATATATCCTGTTATCATTAGGTTTAGTTGTACTGATAAATGGCAGTTGATGATTTCTAATTTTTTAAACATATTTTATTCATAACTTTTTTTTTTTTTGAGACGGAGTCTCACTCTGTTGCCCAGGCTGGAGTGCAGTGGTGTGGTCTCGGCTCACTGCAACCTCCACCTCCTGGGTTCAAGCAATTCTCTGCCTCAGCCTCCCAAGTAGCTGGGATTACAGGCACCTGCCACCACGCCCGGCTAATTTTTTTTTGTATTTTTAGTAGAGATGGGTTTTCACCATCTTGGCCAGGCCGGTCTTGAACTCCTGACCTCGTGATCCACCCACCTCGGCCTCCCAAAGTGCTAGGATTACAGGCATGAGCCACCGTGCCGTGCCTTTTTTTTTTTTTTTTAAGATGGAGTCTCACCGTGTCGCCCAGGCTGGAGTGCAGTGGTGCGATCTCTGCACACTGAAACCTCCGCCTCCCGGGTTTGAGTGATTCTTGTCTCAGCCTTCCGAGTAGCTGGGAATACAGTGCCTGGCTAATTTTTGTATGTTTAGTGGAGACAGGGTTTCACCATGTTGGCCAGTCTGGTCTCGAACTCCTGACCTCAAGTGATCCCCCCGCCTCAGCCTCCCAAA
>NW_026667009.1:0-1389 GCF_009828535.3 Hylobates moloch | reverse complement strand
GCTGGAGTGCAGTGGTGTGATCTCAGCTCACTGCAGCCTCTACCTCCTGAGTTCAAGCAATTCTCCTGCCTCAGCCTCATGGGAAGCTGGGACTACAGGCACATGCCACCACACCTGGCTAATTTTTGTATTTTTTTTAGGGATTGGATTTCACCATGTTGACCGAGATGTCTTGATCTCCTGACCTCGTGATCCACCCACCTCAGCATCTAAAATTGCTGGAATTACAGTCATGAGCCACCACATCCAGCTTATTCTACCTCTTCTAGAATGTCATTTTCTTCATTCTTTGTTGTCCTAATGTTCACCCAAGTTAATCGTTTTACTTTTTATTCTTTTAGGCATTAGCTTTCTTTTATTTTGGTTGTTGATTCTTTTGATTTGGAGTCTCGCTGTGTCACCCAGGCTGGAGTGCAATGGCGAGATCTCGGCTTACTGCAACCTCTGCCTCTCAGGTTCAAGCGATTCTCCTGCCTCAGCTTCCTGATTAGCTTGGATTACAGGAACCCACCATGATGCTTGGCTATTTTTATACTTTTAGAAGAGATACAGTTTTACCGTGTTGGCCAGTCTGGTCTTGAACCACTGACCTCAGGTGATCCCCTCCCTTTGGCCTCCCAAACTGCTGAAATTATAGGTGTGAGCCACAACACCTGGCCCAATATTTTTTAAACATTCTTCATGTTCAGCATTTAACCATGTCTTTTTACACTACCCCCTAAAAATACAGTTTGAGAACTAAAATGTGGCATATATCTTATTAGCATGTAGACATAGGTGAAATGACCAGTGTCTTGTGTCATGGTATTCCAAGATAAGGAATCAGGATTTCCCATGTAGATCATTGATTCTGAACTTTTTCTACTTAGGCACAACTAGAAAACATACGCATATGGTAGGATGGCAGCAGCAGGTTTCCAGCCTGAGGAATCTGTCAAAATCCATACTTCATTCCAACCCTAGCTGTCCCAGAAAACTGAGTGATGAATCTTGTCAGGCCCTAGCTTGCAATAACAGAAGTTGTATAGTACACCAAATCCATCATGAATGCTGTTTCTAAAAAGTGGTGCAGCTGGGATCCCAGTGTAATCCATTTCAACACCACAGTTGGGAATCTCTGCTGTAAATAAAGGAAGGAGTGGTAAGCATACAGCTAGTTCTTTCAGGCAAGGACCTTCCAGTCAAAGCAGAAGATGAAAAAGAAATTGTAGAAGAAGTAGGGGAAAATCATAACTACATCTAAAAAGAAAGTGATAGTTAAAGTGATAACCAGTGACACTAGTTTAAGTCAAATTTATTGCATCTCTAGTGAACACTACTGTGACCTACCCTTTAAAGAAAAATTGCAGTGAAGAACAAAGAGTAAAAAGTAACGCTGCAATACCAGTA
>NW_026667008.1:0-1389 GCF_009828535.3 Hylobates moloch | reverse complement strand
TGGGTGGGTGGATGGTTGGTTGGATGGATGGGTGGATGGTTGGTTGGTTGGTTGGATGGATGGGTGGATGGTTGGTTGGTTGGATGGGTGGGCGGATGGAGGGTGGTAGATACTGGAGACACTTTCTTCAAGGACATACGCAGATAGCTAATCACCTGGCTGTTCCTAGGTCCCCCAGCCTCCTGCCACCATCATTCAGCAGCTCCCTCAGCAGCCACTCATAGCACAGATTCCTCCTCCCCAGGCCTTCCCTACTCAACGGTCAGGAAGTATTAAGGAAGGTAAGTGTTCCATATTCATATTGTTGTGGGTTGAGGAAATTATCTACTGAAAGGGAAAATGTTCCTGGAAGCAGGACAGTCACTTAGGGTCAGCTTTTGGCTGTTCAACATGAAAATAATTTTAACTTTAAGAAATCCTTATATAAATGATATCTCATAGGGAAGGAAACGAGGCATAAGGAAGATAACTGAACTAGGAGGTAAAATAATTGGGGTCCAATTCCAACTCATCCAATTATCATCCATTCAAAAACCATTATTAAGATGCTTCTTTTAAAATAAGTTTTAGGGCCCAGCTCGGTGGCTCATGCCTGTAATCCCAACACTGGGAGACCGAGGCGGGTGGATTACCTGAGGTCAGGAGTTCGAGACCAGCCTGGCCCACAAGGTGAGAAACCCCATCTCTACTAAAAATACAAAAACCAGCTGACTGTGGTGATGGATGCCTGTAATCCCAGCTACTTGGGAGGCTGAGGCAGGAGAAATTGCTTGAACCTGGGAGGCGGAGGTTGCAGTGAGCCGAGAATGCGCCACTTTACTTCATCCTGGGCGAAAGAGTGAGACACTGTCTCAAAAATAATAATAATAATAACTTTTAAATACTTGAGTTTATTTATTTATTTATTTATTTATTTATTTATTTATTTATTTATTTAGACAGAGAGAGACAGAGTGTGTGTCTTGCTTTGTTGCCCAGGCTGGAGTACAATGGCATGACCTCAGCGCACTGCAACCTCTGCCTCCTGGGTTCAAGTGATTTCTCCTGCCTCAGCCTCCCAAGTGGCTGGAACTGCAGGCCTGCACCACCATGCTTTGCTAATTTTTGTATTTTCAGTAGAGACGGGGTTTCGCCATTTTGGCCAGGCTGGTCTTGAACTCCCAACCTCAGGTGATCCGCCCACCTCAGCCTCTCAAAGATTACAGGCGTTCGCCACTGCGCCCGGCCCAATTTGACAAATTTTGTTTATTTTTTTATTTGTTTTTTTGTTGTTGTTGTTCTGAGACAGAGTCTTGCTCTTGTTGCCCAGATTGGAGTGCAATGGTGCAATCTTGGCTCACTGCAAACTCCACCTCCTGGGTTCAAGCAATTCTCCTGCCTCAGCCTCTC
>NW_026667007.1:0-1389 GCF_009828535.3 Hylobates moloch | reverse complement strand
TGGAAATGAGATCCATATCTAGGCACTAAGGGTATACAGAAATAATTTTGGGCAAAAGTACTAATGCTATTTTTGTTCCACTCTATTTTGAGATCTCTTTAAGGCTCTATGTTCTTATTGATTTATTCCAATTTCATGTATTATAGTATTGCATACTACTTTTTTTAAAAAATATATTATGATTGTTACAGACTTTCTGTTAAACTGACAGGAATTTTGTATGAACAATAACAGCACTTACATTTTGAAAGACTGGTTCCCATTGTTCTCTTGGTCCAATTGCATCTGAACGCCCAACAACAAATCCATCTGAATTTATACCAAGATATTTTCCATAGCCAGATTTCAGGGCAATTCTGTACATTAATAAGATAGATAAAAGTTAAAAACTGAGAGAAAATTAATTATAGAACATCAAAACAGGACACGTGTATGTGTGTGGTTGTGTACATATCGAAAATTTCAGACTGGACATATTCCAAGTGTTCAAAAGCCACATGTGACTCAGTGGTGACTCACTCCTGTAATCTCTGTGCTTTGGGAAGCCAATAGGATAATTGCTTAAGGTAAAAAGTTCAAGATCAGCCTGGACAACACAGTGAGACCCCATCTCTACAAAAAATTTAAAAAATTATCTGGGCATGGTGGCATGCACATGTAATACCAGCTACTTGGGAGGCTGATGCAGGAGGATTGCTTGAGCCCAGAAATTTGAGGTTATAGTGAGATACAGTCGCACCACTGCACTCCAGCCTGTGTGACACAGTGAGACTCTGTGCCTTTAAAAAAAAAAAAGCTACATATGACTAGTTGCTACCATGTTGGACAGTGTAGTTTTAAATTTAGTTTTATACTGTGCTTTTTTAATATAAACATTGTACCTTATATATTACATAACAAATATTTTCAAAATTCATCATTCTTCAATTATACCTCTTTAGTTATAAACTTCAATAATAAATCACTAAAACTTTTTCTGTTATTATAAATAGTTCTATGTACATCTATTCTGACATAAAACTGCTTTATCCTTAGAAAATATTCCTAGAAATAATTGGATTGAAGGATATAAAGTTCTTATGTCATCAAACTGTTTTCCAGAAAATGCTGCTTCCATTTACATTCTTACCTCAAATTAACAGATTATGTTTTGTATCACGGATTTTTTAAACATTATGACTTTAAGAAAATACTTGAAAACCTGATATGGAAAAAACAGTATCCTATAAATTTGCATTTTAGCAGTCAACTAGAATAACAATTGTTTCTCTTTTCCTTTCCTTTTTAGTTTTTAGATTATCTGGTAATGTCCCTTGTCCATTTTTCTATTGAGATCTGATCGCAATTTTTCTACTGGGGTCTTCAGTGCTATGAATTCTATATAAGATA
>NW_026667006.1:0-1389 GCF_009828535.3 Hylobates moloch | reverse complement strand
GCTGGGACTACAGGCGCCCGCCACCACGCCCGGCTAATTTTTTGTATTTTTAGTAGAGACGGGGTTTCACCATGGTCTCGATCTCCTGACCTCGTGATCTGCCCGCCTTGGCCTCCCAAATTGCTGGGATTACAAGTGTGAGCCACTGCGCCTGGCCAGGGAGAGTTATTTCTAAGGGAAAGGAATGTACCCTGTGTTTCTTTTTTTTTTTTTTTTGAGACGGAGTCTTGCTCTCTTGCCCAGGCTGGAATACAGTGAGGTGATCTTGGCTGACTGCAACCTTTGCCTCCTGGGTTCAAGTGATCCTCCTGCCTCAGCCTCCTGAGTAGCTGGGACTGTAGGCGCCTGCCACCACACCTGGCTAATTTTTGTATTTTTAGTAGAGACGGAGTTTCACCATGTTGGCCAGGCTGGTCTTGAACTGCTGACCTCAAGTGATCTGCCCGCCTTGGCCTCCCAAAGTGCTGGGATCACAGGTATGAGCCACCACGCCCAGCCTGTACCCTGTATTTCTTGAAGTGAAGAATATAAAGTCTGTATGGGTGCAGTTCCTGAGTGTTCTCCTCTTCCCTAAAGTTTATATATTTTTTTAGCTTGAGTAAGTAAAAAAAAAAAAAAAGTGTGTCAGGGAATTAACTACATTTAAACTTAATTAAGATTAGGGAAAAACTTGAAGTGCTTTTCAAATTGTCTGCTCTTTTATAGATTGTAGCGATTAACTCAACAGATAATTTTAGTGGCAACTTGTTTACTTTTATCATTTCTGGAAATTAAAAAATAAGTGTAATAGTAGTGCTTTGAATTTTGTAAAAATGATTAGGAAGATGTAAGAGTGCTATGCTGTTGAAGGCGTACTTTTTTTGTCTTGTTTAATTAAACTTCCTTATGGTAGAGAGACTATTACACGTGATAGAAAAAGCAACTTAATTTGCTACATAGGTATTTGCAAAATCCTAACTAATCATAGTTTAATGACATGTATGTGTGGTGTTGCTAGGCTATATTTAATCATGAACTTTTCTGAAGCATGCAGAGTTCAGAAGTGTAAAGTTGATTTAACAACATGCATATTGAAAAGACATCACAAATTGATTTACACATCTTAATCACTAATATAGATATAATTTATATACATACACACACAACACTTGGTTACTAGACAAAGTAACAAAGGCTGTGTTAGGAATCTGGACATGTGTAAAAATTGTCATGTTAGGTATAAAAGACCATTGTTTTCTAGCTGTTTTTAAGTTCATGGTATTAGAATTTTGTCCATAAAATATGATGAGAATGTATTTTGAATAATTAAAAAGAGCTACCTATCCTCTAAGTGATGTTTCTTTTTTTTTTTTTTTTTTTGAGACGGAGTTTTGCTCTTGTTGACTAGGC
>NW_026667005.1:0-1389 GCF_009828535.3 Hylobates moloch | reverse complement strand
TTCCTTCCTTCCTTCCTTCCTTCCTTCCTTCCTTCCTTCCTTCCTTCTTTCTTTCTTTCTTTGTTTTGTTTTAGGAGATGGGGTCTCCTCTGCAACACAGGCTGGAGTACAGTGGTGCAATCACAGCTCACCGTAGCCTTGAACTCCTAGGCTAAGGCTCCTCTTGCCTCAGCCGACTTAGTAGCTGGGACTGTAGTTATACATGATGACACCTGGCTATTCTTTAAATTGCTTGGTAGACATGGGGTCTCTCTTCGTTGGCCAGGCTGGTGTCAAACTCCTGGCCTCAAGTGACCCTTCCACCCCTGCCTCCCATCCTAGAGGTATGAGCCACCACAGCAAGCACTTGTTCGATTTCCTAAAAATAAATTTCCAAATTAAGGCTGTGGGATGATGGCCGGAAGATAAAAGTAGAAAAACAGAAGAATAAGTTCTAATGACTTACACATATTCTTTTGACAGCAAGAAGAACTTTTAGTAAATACATTCCTTACAAACAGAAGGCAAATAAACAATGTTGTACAGGAACTTCAACACATACTGTACAATATTCCCACTTTGCTGATGTCAGTTATGGAAATTCTTCGTGGTTTACTTGACTGTCGCTATCAGTATTTAGCATCTCTCATCATTTTTGTCAACTTCCTCATCTGCTAACTTCTCTCCAAGGTATGTCATATTGTGACATACTCCTGCTGCATGAACATGGCCAGTGTCATCATATTTAACACGTAGAATCCTTCCCTAATTTGTTTTTTTACGCTCTGTCTCTTTGTTTTGAATTTTTCTTACCTTTATTGTCAGAAACTCCAGAAAGTCAAATCGTAGTGATTTATCACCAATTGCTTCATTAATTTATACTTTGCTTATATGGAATTTTGCCCAACAGACATCATTACAATTTCTAACCTTTTTTCTTTTCTTTTTTTTCTGAGACAGGGTCTTGCTCTGTTGTCCAGGCTGGAGTGTGATAGTGCTATCACAGCTGACTGCATCCTCGACCTCTCAGGCTCAAGCAGTCCTCCCACCTCAGCCTCCCAAGTGGCTGAGACTGTATGTGCTTGCCACAATGCCCAACTAATATTTGGACTTTTCCTGTACATGGGTTCCAAAGGGCTGACTGCGAAACGTGAGTGTGCATGGATTTTGGTATATGCAGAGATGGGGGGCTGGAACGAATCCTGTCTGTATACCGAGAGATGACCGTATATGTTTTTACAGTTATGCTGTAGGACACATATTGTTCCTTAGCCTTGAAAATATTTATTTTTAATGACAAATAATTTTGAATTTAGTGATATAATATAAAAGTAGCAGCTGATCAGGTGTGGTGGCTCACACTGGTAATCACAACACTTTGGGAGGCTGAAGCAGGAGGATGGCTCGAGG
>NW_026667004.1:0-1389 GCF_009828535.3 Hylobates moloch | reverse complement strand
TTTAGTTGGGGTATTTAGACTATTTACATTTAATGTGATTACTGATATGATTAGGTTGAGCCACTCATCTTGCATATGTTCTCTAATCATCTCATCTGTTTTTTATTTCCTTTTTCCATTTTCCTTTGAATTAATCAAGTATTTTTATCATACCATTTTATCCCATTTTATCTCATTTTATCTCTCTTGTCAAACGGCCACAATTCTTTCTTTTTTCTTTTTTTTTTTTTTTTTGAGATGGAGTCTCGCTCTGTCGCCCAGGCCAGAGTACAGTGGCATGATCTTGGCTCACTGCAAGCTCTGCCTCCTGGGTTCATGCCATTCTCCTGCCTCAGCCTCCTGAGTAGCTGAGACTACAGGTGCCCACCACCACACCCAGCTAATTTTTTGTATTTTTAGTAGAGACAGGGTTTCACCGTATTAGCCAGGATGGTCTCAATCTCCTGACCTCATGATCTGCCCGCCTCGGCCTCCCAAAGTGCTGGGATTACAGGCGTGAGCCACTGCGCCTGGCCTACAATTCTTTTTTTTTAATTGTAAACCTTAAGATAATACATTTTATTTGAAGAAAGGTGCTGAAGAGGTGTTATTTGTGTAGGGTGTTAAAATAATGGTAAGCTATGAGAAAGGGAAAAGGGCATTGAGGCTAAGGAGTTAGTTTAAAAAAAAAAAAACAGACCAGTACACATGGGAATGTTGGTGTGGTTTTGTACTGGGGTGGTTAGATTTGCAGTCGCTGAAGCTAAGTTTGTAGGCAAAGACTGAATGAGAGATGAATCTGGAATGGCAAGTTCAAATTAGTCACTAGAAGACCTCAAACCATCCCCCCACAACCCCAGTTCTGTAGATATTGAAAGAATGGTGGACCTGGGGCCTGCTCTCTCTGAACTTGACTCCTCACTTCCCTATGAAAGCTGGCTTTGCTATGTTCCCTGTAATGTATATCTGTTTGTCCCCACTTTACAAAAGTATGAACCTTGTCTCTGGTTTACCTCCAATGCCTAGAAAAATATGTGGCAGAACACATGCTTCAGTAAATAATCTTTTAATCACTGAATATTTCAAGAATTCCACATAATTCTATATGACATTATTAACTATTGTAAATTTTTAAGTGGAGAAAAAGTACTGTGTTGCCTTTATTTCATGAAAGCAACCTTAAGAGTTGGCATGAACACATCTATCCATCCACTTGTATTTGTGGTCATATACTCGTATCCCACTTACTATGGATGAATGGAATGATCTATCATCTAAAGTCAGTATTTCTTTTTCCTAACTTCCAATCCAAGGACATTATTCCAGAAATACTTCCTTGTATTTCCTACGTTATCAATTTTGCCCTCTCTGTGGAATATTTCCATTGGCATGCAAACATGCTATTATTTT
>NW_026667003.1:0-1389 GCF_009828535.3 Hylobates moloch | reverse complement strand
TGAGGCACCGCCAATGCTGCTTCCTGAGGCCCAGGCTGGGCAGGTTCTTCTCAGTCCTCTTTTATCCCCTTGCTGAAGACAGCAGCCTGTGATGCAAATCAGCAGAGTCAGGGGCTGCTGCTGGAAGAGATCTGTGGTTTCCAGAGAAGGGCTCAGCCCAAGGGACGCAGAGAGGAAAGGGGTGGTCCCTGCTTTCCCACCCCCTCAGCACATGGGATTCTCCTTCACCCACTGGTCCCACGGTCTGGGCTCACATCTTTAACCAGATTGTGCCTAGCTTTGCTCCTGGGCTGGCTTGGACATGGAAAAGCTCAGAGCTGAGTTTTCTGTATTTTCTAGGGGATATAAAGTCCTTCCTATGGGATAGTGGTTGGCCCTGTTCAAGAGGTTGCCAGAATCACAGTGGTGATGGGGAAATTATCTGGGGTCCACAGTCCCCTCCTCCATTCCGTCCTGGCTCAGGACGGAGGTGGTTAACTTTTTTCTGCTTCTCTGGTAATGTCCTGATCATAAATATTTTATGTCAAACATAAGATGTCTGGTATAGGCCTAAATCCATTTTGAAGATACATCCAGAGCTCAGTGTAGGGACCCTCTTCATTCCCACTCTACAGGGGAAAGCAGAAGCCTTGGACAGGTGCAGGCACTACTCCAGTGCACAGCCCCTCAGTGCTGGAGGAGAATGCAATTCTTGGTTGCCAAGTGCACACAGGGTTTTGGAAGATCCGTGGCATGTGATAAGTTTCTGTCTTGGCTGGGAGTTCTAGTGCCAGGTCACAGGCGCTGTGCCTCAGTATTCCCAGGGTGCTGTCAGGGCCAGGGACACATCAGGAGGTGAAGGAAATGTTTTTGTGAGAGAATGAGAGGGGACTGCAAACTCCAAGACCCTGGAAGTGAATGTTTATTATAACTAAGTTGTCTTCAGGTGCTGGGAAATATATCAATGGATAAAAACTTAAGTCAACAAAAGATTAAGGAGCAAGTATTTTGTGCCTCATAAGGAAATCAAGAGCTGTGATTTGGCAGGTTCCCCAGGACAGTGTTGGGAAAGACTGGGGACAGTGGACGTGGAGGAGTGGCCAGGGAAGGAGAAGCCCCTGTGTCTGCAGGACAGGAGCTACCAGAGAAAAGGGCAGGGTGGTGGGACACGTGTGACTACAGAATGAGATGGCATGTGTGACAGTGAGATAGGGGCCAGGGCAATCAGAAGAGGCAAAGTGCCTGAATCTGTATCAGAAAAATAAGCACCATTTCCAAGAGTCAAATTTGAGAGACAGGAGGTCAGAAGAATTTAAACATCAGTGTCAATGACAAATATTCTAAGAAAAGAAGAACCTCCCTTCCTCCAGGTCTCAGGTCATGGTCACTGACCCTCCCTGCATGTCAGCA
>NW_026667002.1:0-1389 GCF_009828535.3 Hylobates moloch | reverse complement strand
TGAGGCACCGCCAATGCTGCTTCCTGAGGCCCAGGCTGGGCAGGTTCTTCTCAGTCCTCTTTTATCCCCTTGCTGAAGACAGCAGCCTGTGATGCAAATCAGCAGAGTCAGGGGCTGCTGCTGGAAGAGATCTGTGGTTTCCAGAGAAGGGCTCAGCCCAAGGGACGCAGAGAGGAAAGGGGTGGTCCCTGCTTTCCCACCCCCTCAGCACATGGGATTCTCCTTCACCCACTGGTCCCACGGTCTGGGCTCACATCTTTAACCAGATTGTGCCTAGCTTTGCTCCTGGGCTGGCTTGGACATGGAAAAGCTCAGAGCTGAGTTTTCTGTATTTTCTAGGGGATATAAAGTCCTTCCTATGGGATAGTGGTTGGCCCTGTTCAAGAGGTTGCCAGAATCACAGTGGTGATGGGGAAATTATCTGGGGTCCACAGTCCCCTCCTCCATTCCGTCCTGGCTCAGGACGGAGGTGGTTAACTTTTTTCTGCTTCTCTGGTAATGTCCTGATCATAAATATTTTATGTCAAACATAAGATGTCTGGTATAGGCCTAAATCCATTTTGAAGATACATCCAGAGCTCAGTGTAGGGACCCTCTTCATTCCCACTCTACAGGGGAAAGCAGAAGCCTTGGACAGGTGCAGGCACTACTCCAGTGCACAGCCCCTCAGTGCTGGAGGAGAATGCAATTCTTGGTTGCCAAGTGCACACAGGGTTTTGGAAGATCCGTGGCATGTGATAAGTTTCTGTCTTGGCTGGGAGTTCTAGTGCCAGGTCACAGGCGCTGTGCCTCAGTATTCCCAGGGTGCTGTCAGGGCCAGGGACACATCAGGAGGTGAAGGAAATGTTTTTGTGAGAGAATGAGAGGGGACTGCAAACTCCAAGACCCTGGAAGTGAATGTTTATTATAACTAAGTTGTCTTCAGGTGCTGGGAAATATATCAATGGATAAAAACTTAAGTCAACAAAAGATTAAGGAGCAAGTATTTTGTGCCTCATAAGGAAATCAAGAGCTGTGATTTGGCAGGTTCCCCAGGACAGTGTTGGGAAAGACTGGGGACAGTGGACGTGGAGGAGTGGCCAGGGAAGGAGAAGCCCCTGTGTCTGCAGGACAGGAGCTACCAGAGAAAAGGGCAGGGTGGTGGGACACGTGTGACTACAGAATGAGATGGCATGTGTGACAGTGAGATAGGGGCCAGGGCAATCAGAAGAGGCAAAGTGCCTGAATCTGTATCAGAAAAATAAGCACCATTTCCAAGAGTCAAATTTGAGAGACAGGAGGTCAGAAGAATTTAAACATCAGTGTCAATGACAAATATTCTAAGAAAAGAGGAACCTCTTTCCCTCCAGGTCTCAGGTCATGGTCACTGACCCTCCCTGCATGTCAGCA
>NW_026667001.1:0-1389 GCF_009828535.3 Hylobates moloch | reverse complement strand
TGATCCTACATAATAGATTAAAAATAACATTGTGCTAGTTTCCTAGGCTGCTGTGACAAATTACCCCATGCTGAGTGGCTTGAAACAACAGAAGTTTATTATTATATAGTATGTATTAAATACATATATATAAAATATATATAAATTTTTATATGTTTTATATATAGTGTGTGTGTGTGCGTGCGTGTTTTATTAGTGCAGAGAATAACAATCTTGGATGGGTTCTTGTGATCGCTGGGAGGTAGATGCCTTCCAAAATCCAACATTCTATAACTCTAAACTAGTTATTATATCCTTCTGTGAGGAAATGAAAACATGATTTTTGTTCTATTGCCTTAAAATATTGTGAAATACTTTACTTAAGATTTAAATTTCATCTACAGCCTGATGCAGTGCTCACGCCAATAATCCCAGCACTTTGGGATGCCAAGGCTAGAGGATAGCTTGAGGCCAGGAGTTTGAGACCTGCCTGGTCAATATAGGGAGGCCCTGTCTCTACAAAAAATAAAAATAAATAACTGGGCATGGTTATGTATGTCTACAGCACATGTCTGTAGTTCCAGCTGCTCAGAAGCTGAGGTGGGAGAATCGCTTGAGCCCAGGAGTTCAAGGCTGCAGTAAGCTACGATCATGCCACTATACTCCAGCCTGGGTAACAATGGGACCACCATCTCTAAAAAATCAAATCAAATAATAAAATTCATTTTATTTTAAAATAAATAAATAAATCTCATCCACTCTGGCTTGGCACCACGTAGACAAAAACAATAGATTAACATTTTGAAATGTTTAACTGAGGAAAGCACCGTGAGCTTAGATTTTTTAAATGCTCTTAGATGTTTTATTTTCTTTCCAAAGCTAAAGTAGCAGGTGAACATTATGTCTGTACTGGGTTGAATAGTGTCCCACCCTACATTCATGTTCACCTAGAAACACAAAATGTGACCTTCTGTGGGAACAGGGTCTTTGCAGAGGCTATTTGTCAAGTTAAGGGGATGTCATACTGGAATAGCGTAGGCCCTAATCCAATGACTGGTGTCCTTATAGCAAGAGGGAAATTTGGGCACAGCCACACAGAAGAGAAAGTCATTTGAAGACACATAGAGAGAACACCATTTGATGGGGGCGTGGAGACTGCAGTGATGTGTCTACTGCCAAGGAAGGCCAAGCATTGCTGGCCCCCTCAAAAGCTGGAAGAAGCAAGGAAGGAAGTGGCCCTGGAGCCCTAGAGGGAGCACGACCCTGCCAACACCTTGATTTCAGACTTCTGGCATCCAGAACTGCGAGATAATAAACTTCTGTTGTTTCAAGCCACTCAGCATGGGGTAATTTGTCACAGCAACCTAGGAAACTAGCACAATGTTATTTTTAATCTATTATGTAGGATCA
>NW_026667000.1:0-1389 GCF_009828535.3 Hylobates moloch | reverse complement strand
TAGTTGAATGCAGAGAACAGAAAGAAGTTTCACAGAATGATTCTGTGTAGCTTTTATTTGAAGATATTTCTTTTTCCAGTACAAGCCCCTTAGCGCTCAGATTGTCAACTTGCAGTTTCAACAGAAAGAGTGTATCAGAACTGCTCTATCAAATGTAAGCTTCAACTCTGCTAGTTGAATGCACAGAACAGAAATTAGTTTCACAGAATGATTCCGTGTAGCTTTTATTTGAAGATATTCCTTTTTCCACTATAGGACCCTTAGCGCTCCGAAGGTCCACTTGCAGTTTCTACAGCATGACCGTTTCAGAACTCCTCAATCAAAACTAAGCTTCAGCTCTGTTAGTTGAATGCACAGAACAGAAAGAAGTTGCACAGAATTCTTCCGTGTAGTTTTTATTTGGAGATATTCCTATTTCCACTACAGGCCACTTAGCGCTCCGAATGTCCACTTGCAGTTTCCAGAGAAAGAGTGTTTCAGAACTGCTCAGTCAAAAGTAAGATTCAACACTGTTAGTTGAATGCACAGAAAAGAAAAGTTTCACAGATTGCTTCTGTGTTGTTTTTATTGGAAGATGTTCCTTTTTCCACTAAAAGCCCCTTATTGCTCCGAATGTCCACTTTCTGTTTCTACAGAAAGAGAGTTTCAAAACTGCTCAATCAAATCAAGTCTCAACTCTGTTAACTGAATGCACAGAACCGAAAGTGGTTTCACAGAATGCTTCTCTGCAGTTTTTATTTGAAGATATTCCTTTTTTCACTATAGGCCCCTTAGCGCTCCGAATGTCCCCTTGCAGTTTCTACAGAAAGAGTGTTTCGGAACTGCTCTATCAAACGTAAACTTCAACTCTGTTAGTTGAATGCAGAGAACAGAAAGAAGTTTCACAGAATGCTTCTGTGTACTTTTTTATTGAATATATTCCTTTTTTCCACTATAGGCCCCTTAGTGCTCCGATTGTCCCCTTGCAGTTTCTACAGAAAGAGTGTTTCAGAACTGCTCAATCAAAAGGAAGATTCCACTCTGTTAGTTGAATGGACAGAACAGAAAGTAGCTTCACAGAATGCTTCTGTGTAGTTTTTACTTGAAGATTTTCCTTTTTCCTCTGTAGGCCCCATAGCGCTCCGAATGTCCACTTGCAGTTTCTACAGAAAATGTGTTTCGGAACTCCTCAATCAACTGTGAGGTTCAACCCCTTTAGGTGAATGCACAGACAGAAAGAAGTTTCACAGAGTGCTTCTGTGTAGTTTTTATTGGAAGATGTTCCTTTTTCCACTATAGGCCCCTTAGTGCTCTGAATGTCCACTTGCAGTTTCTACAGAAAGAGAGTTTCAGAACTGCTGAATCAAAAGTAAGATTCTAATCTCTTAGTTGAATGCACGGAACAGAAAG
>NW_026666999.1:0-1389 GCF_009828535.3 Hylobates moloch | reverse complement strand
TTTGTGTGAGCAACATAGCTGTTTATTTCACCTGGGTGCAGGTGGGCTGAATCCAAAAAGAGAGTCAGCAAAGGGTGGTGGATTATCATTAGTTCTTATAGGTTTTGGGATAGGCGGTGGAGTTAGGAGCAATATTTTGGGGGCAGGGGGTCGATCTCGCAAAGTACATTCTCAAGGGTAGGGAGAATTACAAAGAACCTTCTTAAGGGTGGGGGAGATTACAAAGTACATTGATCAGTTAGGGTGGGGTAGAAACAAATCGCAATGGTGGAATGTCATCAGTTAAGGCTATTTTTACTTCTTTTGTGGATCTTCAGTTACTTCAGGCCATCTGGATGCACACGCGCAAGTCACAGGGGATGCAATGGCTTAGCTTGGGCTCAGAGGCCTGACATTCCTGTCTTCTTATATTAATAAGAAAAATGAAGCGAAATAGTGGTAAAGTGTTGGGACGGCAAAAATTTTGGGGGATGGTATGGAGAAATAATGGGCGGTGTTTCTCAGGGCTGCTTCGAGCAGGATTAGGGGCGGCGTGGGAACCTAAAGTGAGAGCGATTAAGCTGAAGGAAGATTTTGTGGTAAGGGGTGATATTGTGGGGTTGTTAGAAGAAACATTTGTCGTGTAGAATTATTGGTGATGGCCTGGATGCAGTTTTGTATGAATTGAAAAACTAAATGGAATAAGAGAAGGAGAAAACCAGGTATTAAAGGACTAAGAATTGGGAGGACCTAGGACATCTAATTAGAGCATGCCTAAGGAGGTTCAGCATAGCCTTGCCAGCAAAGATTATTTATTTACTTTTAAGAGTTAAGAGTGGCGGTTTGGGGATAGCACCAGGAGATATCACCTGTGATGGCTTGGAGAAACAGTGTAAACTGGCAGCGTAAACAAGAGCAGGGCATATATGAGTAGTTGAGAATGGTGAATAGGAGTATGACTAGACAGGAGATAGTAGGGATGACAAGTTTTTGGGGGCAAAGTCTAAGTTGGTCTGGTGTCTGGAATGAGACTGGGGCCTAATAAAAAGGAATGTCTATACAGGAGCTTAAATGGGCTGTGTCTTGTAGCATTCCGAGGACAGGCCTGAATTCTGAGAAGCGAAAGTGGTAAAAGTATTGTCCAGTCCTTTTTAAGTTGGAGGCTGAGCTTGGTGAGGTGTGTTTTTAAAAGACATTTAGTCCGTTCTATTTTTCCTGAAGACAGAGGACCGTAAGAGATATAAAGGTTTCACTGAATACTAAGCCTGAAAAACTGCTTGGCTGATTTGACTAATAAAGGCTGGTCTGTTATCAGACTGTATAGAGGTGGGAAGGCTAAACTGAGGAATTATGTCTGACAGAGGGGAAGAAATGACCGCGGTGGCCTTCTCAGACCCTGTAGGAAAGGCC
>NW_026666998.1:0-1390 GCF_009828535.3 Hylobates moloch | reverse complement strand
GTTGGACGACCAAGCGCAGAGGATCCCTTGAGGCTAGCAGTTGCAGACAGGCCTGGGAAACATGGTGAAACCGGTCTCTCTCTCTCTTTTTTTTTTTTAGGGAGGAATTTCTCTCTTGTTGCCCAGGCTGGAATGCAGTGGCCCAGTCCTGGCCTGCCGTGGCCTCTGCCTGCCTAGTTTAGATTGTTCTCCTGCCTAAGTCTCCCGAGTAGCTGGGATTGCAGGTGTAAGCCATAATGCCCGGCTAATTTTTTTTTTTTTTTGGGTAGAGACGGGGTTTCTCCATGTTGGTCCAGATGGCCTGGAGCTCCCGACCTCCGGTGATCTGCCCCCCTAGGCCTCCCTGGGTGCTGGGACTGCAGGCATGAGCAACCATGCCCGGTCCACTTTATTAATCTGAAAGGAATAGATCGGCCTGATGAGGTGGCTCACTCTTGTAGTCTGAGGACTTTGGACAGCTGAGCAGGGGGGATCACTAGAGCCTAGGGGTTCCAGACTGGCCTGGGTAACATGGTGAAACCGGTCTCTCTCTCTTATATTTTTTTTAGGGCGGAATTTTGCTCTTGTTGCCCAGGCTGGAATGCAGTGGCGGGGTCTCAGCTCACCGTGGCCTCCACCTCTTGGATTTTGGTGGTTCTCTTGCCTCAGCCTCCCGAGTGGCTGTGATTGCGAGTAGGAGCCATAATGCCCTGCAATTTTTTTTTTTTTGGGTAGAGACGGGGTTTCTCCATGTTGGTCCGGCTGACCTGGAGCTCCCGACCTCCGGTGATCTGCCCGCCTAGGCCTCCTGGGTGCTGGGATTGCAGGCGTGAGCCACTGCACCTGCCCACTTTATTAATCAGAAAGGAATACATCGGCCTGGCGTGGTGGCTCATGCTTCTGATCCCAAGACTTCGGACAGCCGAGCGCGGTAGATCACTGGAACCTAGGAGTTCCAGACTGGCCTGGGCAACATGGTGAAAGCGGTCTCTCTCTCTCTCTCTCTCTCTTTTTTTCTATGGGGGGAATTCACTTTTGTTACCCAGGCTGGAATGCAGTGATGAAGTCTCGGCCCACCGTGGCCTCCGCCTCCCGGGTTTGGGTGGTTCCCCTTCCTCAGCCTCCTGGGTTTGGGTGGTTCTCCTTCCTCAGCCTCCTGAGTGGCTACGATTGCAGTAGTGAGCCATAATGCCTGGATAATTTTTTTTTTTTTTTTTTCTGTTTTTGGGTAGAGATGGGGTTTCTCCATGTTGGTCTGGCTGGCCTGGAGCTCCTGACCTCGGGTGATCCTCCCACCTAGGCCTCCAGGGCTGCTGGGATTGCAGGCGTGAGCCACTGCACCTGGCCCACTTTATTAATCAGAATGGAATACATTGGCCTGGCATGGTGGCTCACGCTTGTAGTCTCAGGA
>NW_026666997.1:0-1390 GCF_009828535.3 Hylobates moloch | reverse complement strand
GCCCTGTTGCCCAGGCTGTAGTGCAGTGGTGCCATCTCGACTCACTGCAACCTCTGCCTCCCAGGTTCAAGCGATTCTCCTGCCTCAGCTTCCCAAGTAGCTGGGACTACAGGCGTGCCCCACCACACCTAGCTAATTTTTGTATTTTTTAGTAGAGATGGGGTTTCACTATATGTTGGCCAGGCTAGTCTCAAACTCCTAACCTCAGGCTGTCTGCCTGCTTTGGCCTCCCAAAGTGCTGGGATTACAGGTGTGAGACACTGCACCCGGCCAAGAAAGATTAGTTCTAAATCTTACGAACTGAAGGTACTGACATGTCGGATGCTTAATGAAAAGTCCCTTGCTTCGAGTTAAAATGGGCTTGTGTAATTCAAAAATCTTTCATGTCTGACTTTCACAATCTTTCACAGGACGCCTCTTTGCTTAATCTTTGAGGATTTTTGGAAGATGGTATCGTTGGTTGAGAAAGCTTATTGGAAGATGCTTCAGGTCATTGGTGTAGTTCTTCCTGCTTGTAGTTACTCATTATACTATAAGTACAGGCAGGGACATCTTGTGGTTGAATTCATGTGGTTTTACCATCATCTGAAGCAAGATTGTGTAGTGCCAAGAACTCGGGCTTTGGAGTCAGATCCCAGATCCACCTGCATGTAACCTGCAGAACAGCTTTAGAAATAACAGGTGCTCACAAAACAGTAGCTTAGAAGGAGAGTGCAGGGTCTGCTTGGGAGAAGTGCAGCATGAGCAAAGTCAGGCAGTCTCATAGCAGCATGAGGTGGCTGCGGGTGTAAAGTTGGGTGCTACTGGAGCAGAATATACTGGCAGGTGAAGGTGGTGATGAGGCCAACCCCATAGCACCTCCTCACACCCCACTGGGGCATAGGGGCTTTCTCCCACTGGGGCCAACGGGCTATGAGTAGTTTTGAGCATTAAGATAACAAGCTTTGATCATTGTTTTCAATAGGGCATTCTGAAAACAATGGCATGGAGGAGAATGGCTTTGAAGGGGACAGGACTTGGGCACAGGAGGTCTGAAAGCAGAGACGACAAGGGCTTGCCTTGTAGGGAAGTCAGGGACAGACTGGTGAGATATTTAGGGTGCCCAGCTTGAGAGGTGTGATGGCTGGGGACAGAAAGAGAAGCCAGTTAGGTGATGAGGGTTCAGATTTGGCCATGTTGGTCTGTAGGACCACTAGGTGGAGCTCTTCAATAGGTGCTTTTGGATGGATGGTAAATCCTGAAGATTCAGCTGCAGGTGGTAGCCAGGACCTCAAATATGTATGTACAGGTAGAATTAGAAGACCAGTGGGCCAAAAACAGAGTGCCAGGTGGCCCAAGGGGGACCTGGGGAGCATGAGGTCATAGGAGCTAAGAAAGTAAGTTTGGGGTA
>NW_026666996.1:0-1390 GCF_009828535.3 Hylobates moloch | reverse complement strand
CCTGGAAATAAAAGGAGATTTTCTATAGAAGGTAGATTTTCCCACAAGAGACAGCTTTGCAGGGCCATTTCAAAATATGTTTAAGAAATATAGCCAGGCATGTTGGCTCACGCCTGTAATCCTAGCACTTTGGGAGGCTGAAGCAGGCGGATCACTTGAGGTCAGGCGTTTGAGACCAACCTGGCCAACATGGCAAAACCACGTCTCTACAAAAAATACAAAAAAATAAGCCAGGAATGGTGGCAGGCACCTGTAATCCCAGCTATTCAAGAGGCTGAGGCAGGAGAATCACTTGAACCTGGGAGACAGAGGTTGTGGTGACTGAGCCAAGATCATGCCACTGTACTCCAGCCTGGGCAACAGAGAGAGACTCTATCTCAAAAAAAAAAAAAAAAAAAAAAAAGAAGAAGGAGAGAGAAGAAATATCTTTTGAGGTAAAATATTTTTATTTCTTTTAGGGCTTGCTGTCTGTCATGTTGGTATCTTAATGGCTACCAAGAGTCTGTTTCATCAGTCATAAGGTCTCTGTTTTAATGTTAAATGCTGGTCAGCTGTGCCTGAATTCCAAAGGAAGGTGAGTATAGTGTGGCATGTCTGACCTCTGCTGCCCATCATGGCCTGAACTGATTTTCCAGGTTAACTTAGGAAAGCCATTGTTTGAGAGGAGGGGTCCATTCAATTGGTTGATGGGCTTAGAATTTTACTTTTGATTTACATAGTTAATGAGCCAGAAAAGAAGATGAAATGTAATAAAAATGTTTGATCCAAAAGGAACAAGAGAAGAAAAAAGAACAGATAGAAAAACAAAAATCAAAATTATTGACTCAAACTTAACTATATAAATAATCATATTAAATGTAAATGGTTTAAACACCTCAATTAAAAGTCAGGAATTGTCATATAATTTTTTTAGGAAGACCCAATTCTATGCTGCTTACAAGAAATACACTTTAGATATAAAGAAACAAATAGGTTAAAAAATACATACCACGTTAACAGAAATCAACAGAAAGCTGATAAATCTAGCCAGATTAAGCAGGCATTAGAAGAAAAAAATTCCAGTAGCAGGAATGAGAAAGGTGACATGATTATATGTTTTACAGATGGTAAAAGAATCATAATAAAATATTATATATAACATCATGTCAATGATTTCCACAACTGTCATAAAATAGATGAACTCCTTGAAATATACAAACTACCATATCTCACTCAAGAAGAAATACATAATTTGAATAGCCCTACATCTGTTAGAAAAATACAATTTGTAGTTACAAAACCTTCACATAAAGAAAATGCCAGGCCCAAGTGGCTTCACTAGTGAATTATATCAAATATTTAAGAAGTAATACTAATTTTACATGAACTCTTCATAGAAAATTTTTGAGAA
>NW_026666995.1:0-1390 GCF_009828535.3 Hylobates moloch | reverse complement strand
CTATCATAAACACTATAGTCTTAAAAATATTTTCTGTTTCACTGATATATAGGAGTGCTACCATGCCCAGCTAATTTTTTATTTTTTTATTTTTTATTTCTGTAGAGACAGGATCTTGCTATGTTGCCCAGGCTGGTCTCGAACTCCTGGCTTCAAGTGTTCCTCCTGCCTCAGCCTCTCAAAGCACTGGGATTACAGGCGTGAACCACCATGCCCAGCTGGAATGCAATTATTTTTAAAATTTTGATTATGGATGTAGAACTTTGCTAATAATTTATATGTTTGGGAAGTTTCTATGTAAACGATTATGTTATCTGCAAATAACCATAGGCTTGTTTCATCCCTTCCATACCCAAAATAACATTTCTCTACTCTCATACCTTTTGTTTATTTTTCTCGTCTTATTTCAGCAGCTAAAACCTCCAACCTAATGCTGATTAGATGCAGTGATTGTTGGCATCTTGGTTTTATTCCTGATTTTACAGAAATGTTTCCAGTATTTTAAGTATAATGTTTACACGGGGTTATAATTGACATTGTTTATCAGGTTAAAAGAGTTAACGTGTCTTTTTAGTTTGCTAGGAGTTTTAACAGGAGTAAGTGTTGACTTTTATCAAATAATTTTCCTGTATCTGCTGTGGTGATCGTGTTTCCCCTCCATTCTGTTCACATGGTGATTTACATTAAGAAAGCATTGTCTTTATCTTGCATTTCTGATTTAAACTCAGCTTGATCATGATGTACTTTTTAAATTTTTATTTATTTATTTATTTATTTATTTAAGATAGAGTCCTGCTCTGTCGCCCAGGCTGGAGTGCAGTGGCACAATCTCGGTTCACTGCAATCTCTGCCTCCTAGGTTCAAGCAATTCTCGTGCCTCAGCCTCCTGAGTAGCTGGGATTACAGGTGTGTGCCACCACGCCCAGCACACACCTGTAATCCAAAAAAATACAAATTTTTTGTACTTTTACCAGAGACGGGGTTTCTCTAGGTTGGCCAGGCTGGTCTGGAACTCCCGGCCTCAAGTGATCCGCCCGCCTCAGCCTGCCAAAGTGTTGGGGTTACAGGCATGAGCCACTGCGCCCGGCCATGATGCACTTTTTAAAAATTCTACTTTGGCTTGCTAATATTTTATTTACTATGCTTCCAACTACTATTACTGGGACTTATTAATCTATAGTTTGTCTTTCTTATCCTATGTTTGGTTTCCAACCTTATAAAATTAGTATTAGATCATTTCCTCCTGTTCCAAACTCTGAATAAGTTTGTATAGAATTTAAATTACCTATTTCTTGAATGTCTGATTTGCCTGTAAAATCATCTTAGCCTACATTTTTTGTGGGGTGGATAGATTATATATACGTATTTTTTTTTTTGAGACGGAGTCTCA
>NW_026666994.1:0-1390 GCF_009828535.3 Hylobates moloch | reverse complement strand
GTAAGGTTCATCTCTGTTAGTTGAATGCACAGAACAGAAAGAAGCTTAACCGAATGCTTCTGTGTGGTTTTTATTTGAAGATATTGCTTTTTCCACTATAGGCCCCTAGCGCTCTCACTATCCACTTGCAGTTTCTACAGAAAGAGTGTTTCAGAACTGCTCAATGAAAAGTAATGTCCAACTCTGTTAGTTGAATGCACCAAACACAAAGAAGTTTCACAGAATGCTTCTGTGTGGTTTTTATTTGAAGATATTTCTTGTTCCACTACAGGCCCCATAGCGCTCCGAATGTACCCTTGCAGTTTCTACAGAAAGACGGTCTCAGAACTGCTCTATCAAAAGTAAGTTTCAACTCTGCTAGTTGAATGCCCAGAATGGAAAGAAGTTTCACAGAAAGCTTCTGTGTAGTTTTTATTTGAAGATATTCCTTTTTCCACTATGGCCCCCGTAGCCCTCTGAATGTATACTTGCAATTTCTACAGAAAGAGTGTTTCAGAACTGCTCAATCAAAAGTGAGGTTCAACTCTCTTAGTTGAATGCACAGAACAGAAAGAAGTTTCATAGACTGCTTCTATGTAGTTTCTATTTGAAGATATTTCTTTTTCCCCTATAGGACCTTCAGGGCTCTGAATGTCCACTTGCAGTTTCTACACAAAGAGTTTTTCAGAACTGCTCAATCAAAAGTAAGGTTCATCTCTGTTAGTTGAATGCACAGAACAGAAAGAAGTTTCACAGAAAGCTTCTGTGTAGTTTTGTTTGAAGATATTCCTTTTTCCACTGTAGGCCCCTTAGACCTCCGCTGACTATCCTCTTTAAGTTCCACAGAAAGAGTGTTTCCAAACTGCTCAATCAAAAATAAGGTTCAATTCTGATAGTTAAATACACAGAACAGAAAGGAGTATCACAGAATGCTTCTCTGTAGTTTTTATTTGAAGATATTCCTTTTTCCCCTATAGTCTCCATTGCGCTCCGAATGTCCACTTGCAGTTTCTACAGAGTGTTTCATAACTGCTCAGTCAAAAGTAATGTTCATCTCTGTTAGTTGAATGCAGAGAACGGAAGTAAGTTTCACAGAATGCTTCTTTGTAGATTTGTTTGAAGATATTCCTTTTTCCACTATAGGCCCCTTAGCGCTCCGAATGTGCGCTTGCAGTTGCTACAGAAAGAGTTTTTCAGAACTGCTCAATCAAAAGTAAAGTTCAACCCCCTTGGTTGAATGCACAGAACAGAAAGAAGTTTCATAGAATGCTTCCGTGTAGTTTTTATTTGAAATTATTCCTTTTTCCATTATAGGCCCCTCAGCGCTCCGAATTACACCTTGCAGTTTCCACAGAAAGAGTGTTTCAGAACTGCTCAATCAAAAGTAAGGTTCAACTCTGTTAGTTGAATG
>NW_026666993.1:0-1390 GCF_009828535.3 Hylobates moloch | reverse complement strand
GAAAGAGTGTTTCAGAACTGCTAAATCAAAAGTAAGTTTCATATCTGTTAGTTGAATACACAGAACGGAAAGAAGTTTCACAGAATGCTTCTGTGTAGTTTTTATTTGAAGATATTCCTTGTTCCACTAGAGGCCTCTTAGCGCTCCGAAAGTCCTTTTGCAGTTTCTACAGAAAAAGTGTTTCAGAATTGCTCAATCAAAAGTAAGGTTCAACTCTGTTAGTTGAATGCACAGAACAGAAAGAAGTTTCACAGAATGCTTCTGTGTACTTTTTATTTGAAGATATTCCTTTTTCCACTATAGGCCCCTTAGCACTCCATACGTCCACATGCAGTTTCAGCAGAAAGAGTCTTTCAGAACTGATTATTCAAAAGAAAGATTAAACTCTATTAGTTAAATGCACAGAACAGAAAGGAGTTTCGCAGAATGTTTCTGTCTAGTTTTTATTTGAAGATATTCCTTTTTCCACTATAGGTCCCTTAGCCCTCCGAATGTCCGCTTGCAGTTTCTACAGAAAGAGTGTTTCAGAACTGCTCAATCAAAAGTAATGGTCAAGTCGGTTAGTTGAATGCACAGAACAGAAAGAAATTTCACAGAATGCTTCTGCGTGGTTTTTATTTGAAGATATTCCTTTTTACACTGGATGCCCCTTAGCACTCTGAAAGTCCATTTGCAGTTTCTACAGAAAGAGTGTTTCAGAACACGTGAATCAAAACTAAGCTTCTACTCCGTTAGTTGAATCCACAGAACAGAAAGTTGTTTCGCAGAATGCTTCTCTGTATTTTTTATTTCAAGATCTTCCTTTTTCCACTATAGGCCAGTTAGCGCTCCAAAAGTCCACTTGCAGTTTCGAAAGAAAGGGTGTTTCAGAACTGCTCAATCAAAAGTAAGGTTCAATTGTGTTAGTTGAATGCACAGAACAGAAAGAAGATTCACAGAATGCTTCTGTGACGTTTTTATTTGAAGATAGTCTTTTTCCACTATTGGCCCCTTAGAGCTCCAAATGTCCACTTGCAGTTTCTACAGATAGAGTGTTTAAGAACTGCTCAAACAAAAGTATGGTTCAACTATGTTACTTGAAGGCACAGAACAGAAAGAAACTTCGCAGTATTCTTCTGCGTAGTTTTTATTTGAAGATAGTCCTTTTTCCACTATAGACCACTTAGCGCTTGGAATGTCGACTTGCAGTTTCTACAGAAAGAGTGTTTCAGAACGGCTCAATCAAAAGTAAGCTTCAACACTGTTAGTTGAATGCACAGAACAGAAAGAAGTTTCGCATAATGCTTCTGTGTAGTTCTCATTTGAATATATTCCTTTTGGCACTATAGGCCACTTAGCACTCCGAATGTCGACTTGCTGTTTCTACAGAGAGAGTGTTTCAGAACTAATC
>NW_026666992.1:0-1390 GCF_009828535.3 Hylobates moloch | reverse complement strand
CTCTGCCTCTCCTTCCAGATTGTCATGGGCTTGAATTGATGTCTCCTTATCCTCACACAGGAATTGAAATAAACCCTGGCTTTAACGTAAAAACAGTTGGGCAGATTTTTAAATATTATGATGTTTCACTTTCACCCATGAATTAGCCAATTTAATTGGCCTCAGTAAGGTCTATGATTTTGGGATTGTGCAATTTGGTAAAAGCTCAAAGTCATCTCAGTATATTTCCTGGGACCACTTCTCCTTGATGTTTAGATTCAGTACTGAGATTTGTTGAAGCACAATACATATCCAAGCCCTAGAGTCAAAGCAAAGGTGCCCACTGGTCAGAGCATTCCTTTTGCTTGTGGAAAAGTCCGTTGCATCTGATATAAAAGGGCTTGCATGGTGACTGAGAAGTTAGGGTGTTTTAGTTTGCTGGTGCTTTATCTGCTAGGCTATAGTAAGGGGAGCAACGCTGTGTCCTCCTCTGTGTCATAATGCAATTACTCACTTGAATGAAAAGTGGGATGTCATGAGATGAATTCCTATTCCCACTTTGGGAGGCTTTAGGAACAAAATCTCAAGAGTTTGCTGAGGGATACAAGAGCAGGGCTGCCTGACTCTCTGCCCCGGGAGCTGTTCATGGGCAAAGACAAGGGCTGGGGTCATCCAATGGTTTATACAAGGTGTCTTTGATATTACTCCCATTTCCTGCTAAATCTGCTTAATGGCTTATTGAGAAACCTGGCATGAAGATCCCTGTTTTGACAACTCCAGGGATGGATGGAGACAAATATTTTTGTTGGAAGTTAGAATTAGGGGACATGGGCTGTGCGGCAAAAATAAAAATCTCTTGAAGAAGGCAGGGACTCGAAGAAAGGGGTGGAATTTCTGCCCACATGCCAAAGACGGCAGAAGGAATTCTAAGTGGTAGAGCAGCATAAATAAAACTAGATCTTGTAAAATATATTACATTTTTCAGCAACAGGTTATATTGTTTCAATATTTGCAAGTATTGTTCTCTTAAAAAACTTGAGGAGGTGCTTAGACCTCTGGAGAGAAAAATTGAGACATGTAAGAGGGCAGGAGTGACACAGTGGTGACACACTCTGGAGTCCCGCCCACAAGCAGCACACTTTGACCAATTCCACAAAAGCTCTAGTCCACAGCTCAATTCCTCCTTAAAAAAAAGGTGAGAGACAAATCTAAAAATTAGGAGAAAACAAGGAGAATGACCCACTTTCAAGCACTTCCTAGATTTTATGACAACTCTACTAGCCAGACTTTATGTAAAATGGAAGTAATGTGGTCTTTGTGCACATTAAAAAAAAAAAGGCCCTAAGGTAGACCTGCAAATTATGGATTTCCTAAGGTCTCTTTTTCTCTCTTTTCTTTTCTGCCTGCTTTA
>NW_026666991.1:0-1390 GCF_009828535.3 Hylobates moloch | reverse complement strand
CAATGGAGAGGAAAGGAAGGGAGTGGAATGGAGATGAATGAAGTGTAGTGTAATGTAATGGAATGTAAAGGAATGTAATGTAATGGAATGGAAAGGAATGAAATGGAATGGAATTGAACTGAAACAAATGGCATAGGATTGTAGCAGAATTGAATTGAGAAGAAAGGTAGGGAGTGGATTGGAGTTGAATGGAGAGGAATGGAATGCAATGGAATGAAATGGAATGGAAAGGAATGAAATAATGGAATGGAATGGAATGGAATGGAATGGAATGGAATGGAATTGAATAGAGTGGAATGGAATGGAGCCGAATGGGAAGGAATGGAGTGCAGTGGAATGGAGATGAGTGAAGTGGAGAAGAGTGGATTTCAATGGAATGGAATGGAATGTATTGGAGTGGAGTGGAGTGGATTCTAGGGAAAAGAATGGAATGGAACGGAAAGGAATGGAATGGAATGGAATGGAAAGGAATGGATGGAAAAAAAGTGCAGTGGACTGCACAGGAGAGAAATGGAGAAGAAAAGAAGAGAGTGGAGTGAAGTAGAATGGAGGGAATGGAAAGGAATGGAAAGGGATGGAATGGAATGGAAGGGAATGCAATGGCATGGGATGGAATTGAATAGAATGAAATAGAATAGAATGGAATAGAAGGGAATGGAAGGGAGTGAACTGGAATGGAGGCGAATGGAAAAGAATGGAATGCAGTGGAGTAGAGAGGAGTGGAGTGGAGAAGAGTGGATTTGAATTGAATTGAATGGAATGGAATGGATTGGTGTGGAGTGGAGTGGATTCAAGATGAAACAAACGGAATGGAATGTAATAGAATGGATTGGAAAGGAATGGAATGGAATGGAATGGAATGGAATGGAATGGAATGGAAAATATTTCAGTAGAGTGCTGTGTAGTGGAATGGAGAAGAAATGAAGGGAGTGGAGAGGAATGGAATGGAACGGAATGGAGTGGAATGGAATGGAATGGAATGGAATGGAATGGATTGGAATGGAATGGATGTGAATGGGAAGGAATGGAGTGCAGCGGAGTGGAGAGGAATGGAGTGGAGAAGAGTGGAAATGAATTGCATGGAATGGAATGGAATGCATTGGAGGGGAGTGGAGTGAATTCTAGTGGAAAAGATTGGAATGGAATGGAATGGAATCAAATGGAATGGAATGGAATGAAAAAAAGTGCAGTGGAGTGTAGTGGAGTGGAATGCAGAAGAAAGGATGGGAGTGTAGTGGATTGGAATGGAGGGGAATGAAATGGAATGGAAAGGAATAGAATGGAATGGAATGGAGTGGCCTTGAATGGAGGGCAATTGGAAGGAATGGAATGCAGTGGAGAGGAGAGAACTGGAGTGTACAAGCGTGGATTGGAATGGCATGGATTGGAA
>NW_026666990.1:700-1390 GCF_009828535.3 Hylobates moloch | reverse complement strand
TCCCTCCCTCCCTCCCTCCTTCCTTTCCTTCCTCCCTCCTTCTTTCCTTCCTTTCCTCCCTTCTTCCCTCCTCTCCTCCCTTCCTTCTTTCCTTTAGATGGAGTTTTGCTCTTGTCTCCCAGGCTAGAGTGCAGTGGCACCATCTTGACTCACTGCAACCTTCGCCTCCTAGGTTCAAGTGATTCTCCTGCCTCAGCCTCCCGAGTAGCTGGGATTACAGGCATGCGCCACCATGCCCGACTAATTTTGTATTTTTAGTAGAGACAGGGTTTCTCCATATTGGTCAGGCTGGTCTCGAACTCCCGACCTCAGGTGATCCGCCTGCCTCGGCCCCCCAAAGTGCTGGGATTACAGACGTGAGCCACCACGCCTGGCGGTGAAATTCTTTTTTACGAGTCTTTTACAATTTCCCACCTATGTCTTTTGTGTGTCCAAAGTGTATGCACGTTCTTTGCACATGTTGCTTTATTTTTATTGATTTCTAACAACTCTTTTTATATGAGGAATGCTACTTTGTTTAAACATGTTGATGGCAGGTAGCCTTTGTTTCTAATAGAATGAGGCTAGAAAAACACAACTTGCCAAGAGGGACCACCATAAACCTTCATTTGCCCAACAAACATCCTGGAAGTGAATCAATCAATTCCTTCCTTCCTTCCTTCCTTCCTTCCTTCCTTCCTTCCTTCCTTC
>NW_026666990.1:0-690 GCF_009828535.3 Hylobates moloch | reverse complement strand
TCCCTCCCTCCCTCCCTCCTTCCTTTCCTTCCTCCCTCCTTCTTTCCTTCCTTTCCTCCCTTCTTCCCTCCTCTCCTCCCTTCCTTCTTTCCTTTAGATGGAGTTTTGCTCTTGTCTCCCAGGCTAGAGTGCAGTGGCACCATCTTGACTCACTGCAACCTTCGCCTCCTGGGTTCAAGTGATTCTCCTGCCTCAGCCTCCCGAGTAGCTGGGATTACAGGCATGCGCCACCATGCCCGACTAATTTTGTATTTTTAGTAGAGACAGGGTTTCTCCATATTGGTCAGGCTGGTCTCGAACTCCCGACCTCAGGTGATCCGCCTGCCTCGGCCCCCCAAAGTGCTGGGATTACAGACGTGAGCCACCACGCCTGGCGGTGAAATTCTTTTTTACGAGTCTTTTACAATTTCCCACCTATGTCTTTTGTGTGTCCAAAGTGTATGCACGTTCTTTGCACATGTTGCTTTATTTTTATTGATTTCTAACAACTCTTTTTATATGAGGAATGCTACTTTGTTTAAACATGTTGATGGCAGGTAGCCTTTGTTTCTAATAGAATGAGGCTAGAAAAACACAACTTGCCAAGAGGGACCACCATAAACCTTCATTTGCCCAACAAACATCCTGGAAGTGAATCAATCAATTCCTTCCTTCCTTCCTTCCTTCCTTCCTTCCTTCCTTCCTTCCTTC
>NW_026666989.1:0-1391 GCF_009828535.3 Hylobates moloch | reverse complement strand
TTCGTCTCTACAGAAAAATTAAAAAATTAGCAGGGCATGGTTGCACCTGCTTATGGTCCCAGCTACTCGAGAAGCTGAGGTGGGATGATCACTTGAGCCCAGAAGGTCAAGGCTGCAGTGAGCAGTGAGTGTGTCACTGCACTCCAGCCTGGCCGACAGAGTGAGACCCTATCTCAATAAAATAAAACAAAAAATACACCACAATGTCTATAACCCTGTATGGTAGATAATCTCCAAATAGGACTACCAACAATTCTTCCTGTTTTTGTAGGCTCATGCTGCTCCTCACGTCAAAGGTGGAGTCTGTTTCCTCCCTTTAATCTGGGCTGGCCTTGTGACCTGCTTTGACCGGTAGAATATGACAGAACCCATATGTGCCAGTGCCAGGTTTAGATCTGGCAGCTTCTTCGTTTGCCTTCTTGGGACCTAACTGCCATGTCAGAAGCTCAGATTAGTCTACTGAATGATAAGAGACCGTGTGGGGAGGGACACTGGAGAATGAGAGGCCACATGGATGTCACAACTCCAACCAAGTTTCCAGAAGAATACAACCTCATGCCCCACAGAACAGAGATAATGAGCTGTCCCTGCTGAGTCCTGTCCAAATTGCAGAATTGTGAGCAAATGAATGGCTGTATATCAAGCTACTAAGTTTTGGGGTGGTTTATTATGCCATGATAAATAACAGAAACAGTATTTTTATCACTTATTAATCATTTTAATGTTCCAGGTGCCTAAAAATGAATGGAAATGGCCCTAGGCCTTGCCTACTTTGGGATAGGTCAGGCTCCAAGATACTTCTAAAAGTCTTGGCTTTCTTCTTATTGAAGGTGATCTATAAAATGTACCATCACACCCTAGTGATTTGACGTACGTTATTCCTAAATGTTTCTGGAGCATCCTAAATCCTGAGCAATACAGGATCCACAAGAAAAAAATTACTCTCTCCTCCCTCCTCCCCTACCCGTCATTCCACAGTTCTTACATTACAGAACTATTTTATGCAGATAGGCTTACAGATCCCAGAGGAGAGCTCATAAACCATTTATATTACATCACATGCACCTGTGCCAGGCCACAGGGAATCTCTGTGAAGTTACCCATGCCCCTGTCTGCTGCCTCCTCCGATCAAGAAGCCCTCATGGCTTCCTCATTATCATCTTTGCACCCCCAACTAGGGGAATCTTTTCCAGTTTGTTTTGTTTTGGTTTGGTTTTTATTTTGTTTTGGGTTATGGGAAAATGAGAATTTCCCTCTTCAAATTCTTATTTTCCTTTTTGTTCCCCTAAGAATGCAGACTTTTTGAAACACGGAACTAGGAGGAGATATCCTATTTGCCTTTTTCTCTTCCCTTTCCTGAAAACACAAGTGTAGTGCTGTCTCACTAATAG
>NW_026666988.1:0-1391 GCF_009828535.3 Hylobates moloch | reverse complement strand
AAATGGTGATGGTTTTCAGTCTCTCTTTCTGATTAAACCTCTGCTGGATCTTCATGGAAGGGCCTCTTTGCAGCCTCAGTGACTCATTCCCACCAAAAACGCTCATCACTCAATGATGGTCTCTTTTTAATTCCAGACTCCTCTGCTATGAAAATGTCTTAGTCTATTTTCTGTTGCTGTAACAGAATAGAACAGACTGGGTAATTCATAAAGAAAAACAGCTTATTTGGCTCATGGTTCTGGAGGCAGGAAAGTCCAAGAACATGACACTAGCATCTGGCTAGGGTCATTTCATGGTGGAAGGCAGAAGGGCAAAAGAGACAGTGTGAGGGGCAGACTCTTTTATAACCTTCTCTCATGGTAACAATCCCACACCCATGGCAATGACATTAATTGATTCATGAAGGTGGAGCCCTCATGAACCAGTCACCTCTTATTAGGTGCCCTCTCCCAAGATTATTGCATTGGGTATTAAATTTCCAACACATAAATTTGGGGGACACATTCAAACTACTAACCTTCTAAGAGGCTAAACTTTGTATGTGTTCCATAATCTGTTTACTTGCTCATAGCAACAGTACACATTTGAAAGCTTCAAATCAGGAGCCTCTCATTCATTCAACAAGCATGTATGAAGCAACTTTTTATGCAACTTGCCTCAAGTTAGCTGCTGGGGACACAGAATGATGAGCCCCAGTTCCTTTCCTCAAGTTGCATACAGTCCAATTGCACAAAATGATCACTCTAGAATTCTAAGATTGACTTTGACTCAATGATAAATAGAACAGTGTCTCTAACCCACAGAGGCACAAAGGGCAGATTTTAGCTACTTGACTATTTTGTCAGCCACAAAGCATAGACCATTGCGGGATTGTCCATTGCACATCTGTTTAGAAATTTTTTGTTTGCAAATGACGAACTATTCAACCCAAACAGCCCTAAGCAAAAGAGAATTTATTGGCCCACATGGGTGGAAACTCCAGGCTAGAAATGGCTTCAAACCCAGGATGATGTGAGGATGTGAGTGTTGTCTCTGGGGTGCAGTTCTCTTCTTTCAGGTTGTCTCTGCTCAGCTCTCTGGGTTGACTTTATGCTCAGACAGCTTGTCTGCTATTTTGTGGTTGCCCAGTGGCTGCTGAAGCTTCCACTACCTGTACCTCCTCAGCTTCAGTAGTCTTGGGTCTGATTCTCACTGACCGGAATTAAGCCACAGGTTTATCCCGAAAGCAGACCAAGGGGATGGAGTAGACAAATGGCCTAAGCAACCTGTATTTTCAAGGGTGGTGTCAACCCCACCAAGACTTTGCATCAGGGAAGAATACAAGTTGCCCAAAGCAGATTGTGGGGCTGCCCATGAAAAATAATAAAATGGTGATGGTTTTCAGTCTCTC
>NW_026666987.1:0-1391 GCF_009828535.3 Hylobates moloch | reverse complement strand
AAATGGTGATGGTTTTCAGTCTCTCTTTCTGATTAAACCTCTGCTGGATCTTCATGGAAGGGCCTCTTTGCAGCCTCAGTGACTCATTCCCACCAAAAACGCTCATCACTCAATGATGGTCTCTTTTTAATTCCAGACTCCTCTGCTATGAAAATGTCTTAGTCTATTTTCTGTTGCTGTAACAGAATAGAACAGACTGGGTAATTCATAAAGAAAAACAGCTTATTTGGCTCATGGTTCTGGAGGCAGGAAAGTCCAAGAACATGACACTAGCATCTGGCTAGGGTCATTTCATGGTGGAAGGCAGAAGGGCAAAAGAGACAGTGTGAGGGGCAGACTCTTTTATAACCTTCTCTCATGGTAACAATCCCACACCCATGGCAATGACATTAATTGATTCATGAAGGTGGAGCCCTCATGAACCAGTCACCTCTTATTAGGTGCCCTCTCCCAAGATTATTGCATTGGGTATTAAATTTCCAACACATAAATTTGGGGGACACATTCAAACTACTAACCTTCTAAGAGGCTAAACTTTGTATGTGTTCCATAATCTGTTTACTTGCTCATAGCAACAGTACACATTTGAAAGCTTCAAATCAGGAGCCTCTCATTCATTCAACAAGCATGTATGAAGCAACTTTTTATGCAACTTGCCTCAAGTTAGCTGCTGGGGACACAGAATGATGAGCCCCAGTTCCTTTCCTCAAGTTGCATACAGTCCAATTGCACAAAATGATCACTCTAGAATTCTAAGATTGACTTTGACTCAATGATAAATAGAACAGTGTCTCTAACCCACAGAGGCACAAAGGGCAGATTTTAGCTACTTGACTATTTTGTCATCCACAAAGCATAGACCATTGCGGGATTGTCCATTGCACATCTGTTTAGAAATTTTTTGTTTGCAAATGACGAACTATTCAACCCAAACAGCCCTAAGCAAAAGAGAATTTATTGGCCCACATGGGTGGAAACTCCAGGCTAGAAATGGCTTCAAACCCAGGATGATGTGAGGATGTGAGTGTTGTCTCTGGGGTGCAGTTCTCTTCTTTCAGGTTGTCTCTGCTCAGCTCTCTGGGTTGACTTTATGCTCAGACAGCTTGTCTGCTATTTTGTGGTTGCCCAGTGGCTGCTGAAGCTTCCACTACCTGTACCTCCTCAGCTTCAGTAGTCTTGGGTCTGATTCTCACTGACCGGAATTAAGCCACAGGTTTATCCCGAAAGCAGACCAAGGGGATGGAGTAGACAAATGGCCTAAGCAACCTGTATTTTCAAGGGTGGTGTCAACCCCACCAAGACTTTGCATCAGGGAAGAATACAAGTTGCCCAAAGCAGATTGTGGGGCTGCCCATGAAAAATAATAAAATGGTGATGGTTTTCAGTCTCTC
>NW_026666986.1:0-1391 GCF_009828535.3 Hylobates moloch | reverse complement strand
TATTTTGATTTGGGTGATTTTAAATAAAAATATTAAATTACATGACAAAAAGTTCTTTATAAAATCTTTATGATTTTTACCTTGGTTTTATCACTTTATTCCACTATTTTATTTTAAGATGACCTGCCTTGTTTAAAACACTATTCATCTTAATTAAATTAAATTCCATTTGTAAAAAAATTAAGAAATGATTTGCTCTATTATACAGTGCGGTTATGAACTGAGTCAGTATCTCAAGATTTGATCCCCATTATCGTCGTCTGTGGCCCTATTTGTTTTATAAATGTATTGTCTTTTTCCATGCCTGTCACATCTCTATTGCTCATTCATTTTTCTCTTTGTCCCTTATAGGGAGCTTTGCCTATCTCTAGATTAAGCAAAACTAGCATCTTAAAGAAGCACAATAACGTGCTCAATCTTTCTCACACAGAGAAATGTTTATTAAGTAATTAAAGTGTAGCTGATGATACAAAGAGCTTTGTATCATCAGATACCAAAGTACCCTTGTGATTCAGAATAGGAATGGTATTTAATTTCTTTGAAATCAATAATTGCTGAGTGACATTAATTAATGCGAATATTTCAGAAGTCGTTCTAGTTAGTGAAAGGTATACAACATGCAAAAGATTCAGAACTCTGAAGGGCAACATTATTCTATAATTAAGAATTAAGAATTAATTCACATTAATTATTGGGGAGAAATAATTATTAAGAATTAATGACTGAGAAAATGTTTTTATATTTTATTTAGACAATTATTTTGTGCATGAGCATTACTGCAAGTTTTGCAAGAAACAAATTGAAAGAAACAGTTACGTGCACAAGGTGAATTTAATAACATCTTGATATTTTCCAGGATCACACTTTTATTTGGTAAATCTTTAAATGCACATCATCTAAAGATAATAAATGAATCTTGGAAATCTTGTAGGTAAGGGTAAATATTAGGATGCATCCAATTACATTTACACACACGTACAATTACATTTACACACACATACATGCACACACACTCAATGATACACTTATGTGTATTTATATACATTAATTTACTAATTGATTTTAACTAATATTTTTAAGATCCAGTAGGATGGATATATAGTTGAACCTGAAAAATATTTATTATATACATGTTTAAAATACACAAAGAAATAAATAGTAATTAAACTAGGCATTTGAAACTCTACTAAAATACAAGCTGTGAATATTTTGTGATCATTACAAATTATTACGCTGAATAAATATGTTTATTTTTATAATATTAATGTTTGATACATGTGTACATTGTTTACAATTTATTATTTTATTTTTGTCAGAGTCACGTCATGCATAATAACATTTCAGTCAGAGGGAGTACATATACAAAAGTGGTCCCATGAGATTATAATGCA
>NW_026666985.1:0-1391 GCF_009828535.3 Hylobates moloch | reverse complement strand
CTCTTCTCAGACCCACCCCCAGACTTTCCCCTCAGACCCATAGACCCTCCCCTCAGATCCACAGACCCTCCCCTCAGACCTTCAGACCCTCCCCTCAGGCCCACAGACCCTCCCCTCAGACCCTCAGACCCTCCCCTCAGACACACAGACCCTCCCCTCAGATCCTCCCTTCAGAACCTAAGACCCTTTTCTCAGACCCTACCTTCAGACGCTAAAATGCTTGCCTCAGACCCTCAGACCCTCTTCTCTGACCCAAAGACCCTCCCCTCAGGCCCTCAGACCCTCTTCTCTGACCCTCAGACCCTCCACTTAGACACACAGACCCGCCCCTCAGACCCATGGACCCTCCTTTCAGATCCACACACCCTCCCATCAGATCCTCACACCCAGAGACCCTCACCTTAGACCCTCATACCCTCTTCTCACACCCTCAGACCCTCCCTCAGACCCACACCTCTCCTCTCAAACCCACAGACCCTCCCCTCAGATTCTCATACCCTCAGATCCTCCCCTCGGACTTAAAGACCCTCCCTCCAGACCCTCAGACCCTCTTCTCAGACCCTCAGACCCTCCCCTCAGATGCTCAGACCCTCTTCTCATACCCTCATAACCTCCCCTCAGACGCATAGACTCTGCTCAGACCCTTGGACCCTCTTCTTAGACCCTCAAACCCTACACTCAGACCCTGAGACCCTCCTCTTAGAACACAGACCCACGCCCCTCCTCTCAGACCCATAGACCCATCCCTCAGACCTTTGCCCTCCTCTCAGACCCGCAGACTCTCTCCCCTCAAACCCACAGACCCTCCCCTTAGAACAACAGACCCTCCCCTCAGAACCTCTTCTCAGATCCACAGACCCTCCCCTCAGACCCACAGATGCTCCGCTCAGACCCTCAGACCCTCCCCTCAGACCTTCCCATAAGAACCTGAGAACGTCTTCTCAGACCTTCACCACAGACACTCAGACCTCTCGTCTTAAACCCACAGACCCTATTCTCCAGCCCTCAGGCCATCCCCTCAGACCTTCCCCTCAGATGCTCAGGCCCTATTCTCCTACCCTCAGAACCTTGCCTCAGACCTACAGACTCTCCCTTCAGACTCAGGAACCATCCCGTCAGACCCTCCCAAGACACCCAGAGACCCAACCCTCAGACCCTCAGATGCTCCTCTAAGACCCTCAGACCCTCCCCTCAGACCCTCCTCTCAGACCCACAGACCCTCCTCTGAGACCCTCCCCTCAGACACGCAGACCCTCCCCTCAAACACATAGACCCTCCCCTCAGACGCACAGACCTTCCTCTTAGACACACAGACCCTCCTCTCAGACCCACAGACCCTCCTCTTAGACCCTCCGACTTTCCTCACAGACCCTCAGACCCTCCCCTCTGAC
>NW_026666984.1:0-1391 GCF_009828535.3 Hylobates moloch | reverse complement strand
AGGATGCCGCAGACTCATATTTTTCATAAAATCTTCAGAAGTCATCTTAGATTTTCAGCAAATGCTGACTTTCTCGCCTTCAAAGCTAAAGTAAGTATGATACATAGTTTTAACATTTATTTATCAGCTTATAATTTTCTGAGAAGTCAATATGATACTCAGGGCATGAAAAATAGGAAATCCCCGAACAGGATGATATTTATTAAAAGTAACAAAGAGAAAAGGAAAAACTATACTCAAATACCTATAGTTCTCAATGTGTAGAACAAATGTGATGGTCCTCTATAATAAAAGTCCAAAAATTCTAACATTTTTACACTTTGAAAGTATAAAAACTTGATAATGACATATACTTACAATCACTTCCTACCACTAACATTTGGTCCTCTGAAATTGGCTATTAAGCAATGGAACAAAGTTTGCTGATGGCAAAATTTTCATGAAAAACTAACATTTCCTAAGTGCTTAATAAAATATATCACTTTTACAAAAGAAAGGCACAAGCTTCACATGATACCAAAAACTAATCAATTGATAGGGATTTTATCCAAATGTACAAGGAGAAAGAATAAGATGCATTTTCGTTACTTGTAGATATGGTCAGTTGGCAGCTTTGAATTTTGATCTGAGGCATGGTAAAGAGAGCAAGATGACAAAGACAATGCTAGGAGTCATCCAAGCAGCAATGACAGTTAAACCTTCAGGAAAGGATGAGTTCTTCCAGGATAGAAACAAAAGAAAATATATATTGGGCTATATATAGAAACAGAAGACTATAGTCTAGGATCCAAAGAAATATAGCATTTGGTGATCAGAAAGCATATGGACAATATTTACTCAAAATAAGCCACTGTAGTTGATGATTAAATGATTGGAGACATTTAGCCCTTTGTCAGATGAGTAGGTTGCAAAAATTTTCTCTCATTTTGTAGGTTGCCTCTTCACTCTGATGGTAGTTTCTTTTGCTGTGCGGAAGCTCTTTAGTTTAATTAGATCCCATTCATCAATTTTGGCTTTTGTTGCCATTGCTTTTGGTGTTTTAGACATGAAGTCCTTGCCCATGCCTATGTCCTGAATGGTAATGCCTAGGTTTTCTTCTAGGGTTTTTATGGTTTTAGGTCTAACATATAAGTCTTTAATCCATCTTGAATTAATTTTTGTATAAGGTGTAAGGAAGGGATCCAGTTTCAGCTTTCTATATATGGCTAGCTTCCCAGCACCATTTATTAAATAGGGAACCCTTTCCCCATTTCTTGTTTTTGTCAGGTTTGTAGAAGATCAGATAGTTGTAGATATGTGGCATTATTTCTGAGGGTTCTGTTCTGTTCCATTGATCTATATCTCTGTTTTGGTACCAGTACCATGCTGTTTTGGTTACTATAGGCTTGTAG
>NW_026666983.1:0-1391 GCF_009828535.3 Hylobates moloch | reverse complement strand
AGCCTAGGCCTAGATGTGTTTTGTTGATCAAACATTAGCACCAGCCCCTGTTTTGGTGAACTGACCAGACCCTCTCCCGCCCCTGCTCTCAACCCCCAGGCACATATAAAACATGTTTACAAAGCCTGCTGACCCTATGGTCTATTTGGATGATGAATTTTGTGTCTCTCTAAGAAAGTCGCATTTGGTTCCTAGTCGATGCATAAAGTAAAAATCATCTATAATCAAAATTACTCGTGAGAATCCCTTGAAATGTTCATAAAGTATACAACAACACTGTCTCACAAAGAGTCCATGCAGGCACATTTTTCTCCTACTATGGACTGGGTCATCACTTCTTTCGACCATCAGATAAAGAAAGCTCGCTTGTGTTTAGGGACCACAAGGCATGAAAAATATACCTGCATCTTGAAAGACTAAAATCATAAACAGAGGCTAAAAGAGATTTCAGGTAATTCATGCATCTCCCACCTCATATTCTCCTGGGGCATATGGATGGAGAATTGCCCACGCTATTTAAGTAGGTAATTATTTTCCTTCTCTCAACTTTGTCTGTGTTTTTCGTTTGTCTGCCTAACTGAACTCAGGTTAAATGTCAGCCTCATTAAATTCTAAATCAAGGTTATTTTGCATTGCATCTTCTCGTAAAAATGAAGGATTGACTGATTTTTTAATAAGTGAACAGGGTTACCAAGCGAAGCTGGTAATCTCAGTCCCAAACCTTAATTGAAGACAATGAGAATTGTGTAAGCACGCCTCAAATGACGCTCTGGCCAGGAGAGAGGATGTGTAGCCCTGATAAAGAAGAGAAAGAAAAGACAGCAGACTAGATAGAAAATTGCAAAATGGAAGACTTCTGTGTGTGCAGAAAGGAATACTTCATATTTTTTCTTCCCAGAATTTTATGGCAGATGGAGAACTTAGAAATCTGTTTTTATCCTCTATTCACAATGAGCAGAATAGTCCTAAGATACCCTGAATTACATTCACCACAAGCAACTACTGTGTGCTGGGCTCTTTGCTCCAGGGTGCTGGGGAAACAAGGATAAATCAGTCACTCTCTAGTCCTTAAGGCTCTCACAATCTAGTAGAGGAAAGCAGGAGAGGAAATAATAAATGCACTAAATGCTGTGGATATAACAATACATACTTGGATGGAATGCAAAGGATGAATTATTGGAAGACGTTGCCATGGGGTTTTATAGGGGAGGTGATTCCACAGGGTATGTGCTTCCCTGACCCATAGAGAAGTGAGGTGACCGTCTTAGAGAGAGACAGCCTATGCAAACAACCAAGTTTAATTTAACCAAACATACAGAATTTTGACTATCTTAAAAATTATTTAAATAAGTAAACAATAGTTCCTCTGTATGCCAGTTAGCAGCTATGAC
>NW_026666982.1:1103-1391 GCF_009828535.3 Hylobates moloch | reverse complement strand
GGAGTGCCAAACAGTGGGTGCAGGACAGTCGGTGAAGCGCACTGTGCATGAGCCGAAGCAGGGCGAGGCACTGCCTCACTCGAGAAGCGCAAGGGGTCAGGGAGTTCCCTTTCCTAGTCAAAGAAAGGGGTAACAGACCGCACCTGGAAAATCGGGTCAGTCCCACCCTCATACTGCGCTTTCCCAACGGGCCTGGAAAACGGCACACTAGGAGATTGTAGCCCACACCTGGCTAGGAGGGTACTATGCCCACGGAGTCTCGCTGATTGTTAGCACAGCAGTCTGAGA
>NW_026666982.1:542-1003 GCF_009828535.3 Hylobates moloch | reverse complement strand
AGGCTGCGGGAGGGGCGCCTGCCATTGCCCAGGCTTGCTTAGGTAAACAAAGCAGCCAGGAAGCTCGAACTGGGTGGAGCCCACCACAGCTCAATGAGGCCTGTCTGCCTCTGTAGGCTCCACCTCTGGGGGCAGGGCGCAGACAAACAAAAAGTCAGCAGGAATCTCCAGAGACTTAAACGTCCCCGTCTGACTGACAGCTTTGAAGAGAGTAGTGGTTCTCCCAGCACGCAGCTGGAGATCTGAGAACGGACAGACTGACTCCTAAAGTGGGTCCCTCACCCCTGAGCAGCCTAACTGGGAGGCACCCCCTCAGAAGGGAAAGACTGACACCTCACTGGGCCAGGTACTCCTCTGAGACAAAACTTCCAGAGGAACTATCAGACAGCTGAGTTGGTGGTCTCATGAAAATCCGCTGTTCTGTAGCCACCGCTGCTGACACCCAGCCAAACAGGGTCTGG
>NW_026666982.1:0-442 GCF_009828535.3 Hylobates moloch | reverse complement strand
CTTTGATGGGGAAAAAACAGAGCAGAAAAACTGGAAACTCTAAAAAGCAGAGCACCTCTCCTCCTCCAAAGGAACGCAGTCCCTCACCACCAATGGAACAAAGCTGGATGGAGGATGACTTTGACTATTTGAGAGAAGAAGGCTTCAGACGATCAAACTACTCTGAGCTAGGGGAGGAAATTCAAAACAATAGCAAAGAAGTTAAAAAATTGAAAAAAATTAGAAGAATGGATAACTAGAATAAACAATGGAGAGAAGGGCTTAAAGGAGATGGAGGAGCTGAAAGACAAGTTTCGAGAACTACGTGAAGATTGCAGAAGCCTCAGTAGCAGATGAGATCAACTGGAAGAAAGGGTATCGCGGATGGAAGATGAAATGAATGAAATGAAGCGAGGAGGGAAGTCTAGAGAAAAAAGAATAAAAAGAAATGAACAAAGCCTCC
>NW_026666981.1:317-1392 GCF_009828535.3 Hylobates moloch | reverse complement strand
GTCTCACTCTGTTGCCCAGACTGGAGTGCAGCGGCACAATCTCGGCTCACTGCAACCTCTGCCTCACAGATTCAAGCGATTCTCCTGCCTCAGCCTCCTGAGTAGCTGGGATTACAGGCGCCAGCCGCCATGCCCAGCTAATTTTTGTATTTTTAGTAGAGAAGAGGTTTCACCACGTGGGCCAGGCTGATCTCGAACTCCTGACCTTGTGAGCCGCCTGCCTAAGCCTCCCAAATTACTGGGATTACAGGTGTGAGCCACTGTGCCCGGCCTCCTGTTAACTTTTTAAATAAAACCTAGTCATGTGTCTTCAAGTGCCAAATGCTATCTAGAAGCAAAACGAAAATAAAAATTTTGTGGCGGCCGGGCGCGGTGGCTCACGCCTGTAATCCCAGCACTTTGGGAGGCTAAGGCGGGCGGATCATGAGGTCAGGAGATCGAGACCATCCTGGCTAACATGGTGAAACCCCGTCTCTACTAAAAATACAAAAAATCAGCCGCGCGTGGTGGCGGGCACCTGTAGCCCCAGCTACTCGGGAGGCTGAGGCAGGAGAATGGCGTGAACCCGGCAGGCGGAGCGTGCAGTGAGCCAAGATCGCGCCACCGCACTCCAGCCTGGGCGACAGAGCGAGACTCCGTCTCAAAAAAAAAAAAAAATTTTGTGGCAATACTATGAAGTTGCAAATAAACATTCTAAACAGATGTTAACTTAATCTTTGTGACTGTGAGATTTCTTAGATACATAATCCATTAAAAAAAATTTTAGCTTGGTGCGGTGGCTCACACCTGTAATCCCAGCACTTTGGGAGGCCGAGGCAGGTGGATCACCTGAGGTCAGGAGTTCAAGACCAGCCTGACCAACATGGAGAAACCCTGTCTCTACTAAAAATACAAAATTAGCCAGGCGTGGTGGTACATGCCTGTAATCCCAGCTACTCGGGAGGCTGAGGCAGAAGAATCACTTGAACCTAGGAGGTGGAGGTTGCAGTGAGCCAAGATCGTGCCACTGAACTCCAGCCTGGGCAAGAAGAGCGAAACTCCATCTCAAAAAAAAAAAAAAAAAAAAAGAAAGAAA
>NW_026666981.1:0-259 GCF_009828535.3 Hylobates moloch | reverse complement strand
AAAAAAAAAAAAAAAAAAAAAGAAAGAAAGAAATTTAGCACAATCCATTCAAAGAACAATCCATTAAAATTTTTTTTTATAGGCTGGGCACGGTCCCGGGACTTTGGAAGGCCAAGTCAGAGGACTGCTTTGAGCCCAGGAGTTCCAGACCAGCCTAGGCAACGCGGTAAGAACCCAACTCTAGTTTGAGGCACTGTGGATCACTTAAGGTCCAGGAGTTCAAGACCAGCCTGACCAACATGGTGAAACCCTGTCTCTA
>NW_026666980.1:0-1392 GCF_009828535.3 Hylobates moloch | reverse complement strand
GCCGAGAGGTTGATATTACCCCCAATATCGCAGGAAGTGTACAAGCCCGTGTGAGATGGTCCTTAATGATATTCCAAGGCGGAGGGGGTGATATGACTACATGTATCGCCGAAAGTGTACACCCCCCAGAGATATGGTTCCCATGATCCTGGACGGAAGGGGCTGATATTACTTTAAATATCACAGAAGGTGGACATGCCCCCACTGAAATTGCTTCTAATTGCAAAGTGGGAGAGGAGGACGTGACACCCAATATCGCAGGGAGTAGAAACACCCTTGTGATACTGTTCTTAATCTTCGGGGAGGAAGAGGATGATATTACTCGAATACAGACGGGTGTACGTCCTCTGTACAAAGCCGGTGAACACCCGTCTGTGCAATAGTTGATAATTTCCAGAGGGGGAGATGATATTACTCACAATATGGTAAACAGGCTGTGAGTCCACCGCGGGTCCTAAGAGCCAGGGGGGCAGAGGGGCTGGCTCTCAGTCCCCACCTCGCGGGGGGCGCCTCGCCCCCCTGCCTCTCCCGCCCTGCATATTACACAGAGTGGGTGTAGACCTCCTGCGATATGGGGGGTAATATCATCTTGTCTTCTTCCGGATAGTAGGAACAATATCACACGGGTTTGTACACTTTCTGTGATATTGGGAGTAATGTCAACCTCTCTGCCTTGGAATATTAAGAACAATGTCACAGAACGGATGTACAGCCCCTGCGATATTGGGAGTAATAGCAGCCTCTCCTCTCCGTGGATGTTCAGAATCATATCCCAGGGTGGCTGTACACCTCCTGCTGTATGCACCCTATTTGTAATCTTTTATCCCTCGCCCCCCTCCCTATTAAATAATAGACAGAAAATAATGGGTTTAGAATAAATGAGTTCAAACAAATTGTCAAACATATGTGGGAAAATTGGAATCATTTTCTGAGGAAAAGCAAAAAACTCAACAGTAATGCTCATAAAGCATCATCCCTTCATGGCTAGAGCTGCCAGGACACCAGAACACCAAAATCAGCTAGGGAAATTTTGTAGAAGTCCTAGATGTACTAATTGTTCTGTGAATATCCAGAGATGTAATTGTAACTGTTACCTGCATGTAGAGCAAAGATGAGAAGGCATTGGTCATGGTGGCAGCTACCTGAGGATTTACAAAGCAGACGTGGTTCCAGGACAGTGTGTGTCAGGGCAGCGGGGTCCTCGGAGGCTATTAGAAGCTGGTCATGGCACAGACATTGGAAGTCAGATGGTCTCATTACTTTCGATGACGAAACCAAAATTGCTTTTGCATCAGCCTAATACAACGGCCTGGCAAGAGCACAGGAAAAGTCCCTGTGGTGTTAGATGGGGACCTCTGATGCAGCACAATTCCTTCATCCCCTTCTCCAAAA
>NW_026666979.1:0-1392 GCF_009828535.3 Hylobates moloch | reverse complement strand
ATAAAAACTACACAGAAGCATTCTGTGAAACTTCTTCCTGTTCTGTGCATTCAACTAACAGAGTTGAAGCTTACTTTTGAAAGAGCAGTTGTGAAACACCCTTTCTGTAGAAACTACAAGGGGACATTCGGAGCTCTAAGGGGCCTATAGCGGAAAAAGGAATATCTTCAAATAAAATCTATGCAGAAGCATTCTGTGAAACTTCTTTCTGTTCTGTTCATTCAACTAGCAGAGTTGAAGCTTACTTTTGATAGAGCAGTTCTGAAACACTCTTTCTGTAGAAAGTGCAAGTGGACATTCTGAGCGCTAAAGGTATTTTAGTGGAAAAAGGAATATCTTCAAACAAAAACTACACAGAAGCATTCTGTGCAACTACGTTCTGTTCTCTGCATTCAACTAACAGAGTTGAAGCTTAGTTTTGATTGAGCATTTCTGAAACACTCTTTCTGTAAAAACTGGAAGGGGATATTTTCAGCACTATTGGGCATTTAGTGGAAAAAGGAATATCTTCAAATAAAAACCACACAGAAGCATTCTGTGAAACTGCTTACTGTTCTGGCCATTCAACTAACAGAGTTGAAGCTTAGTTTTGATTGTGCAGTTCTGAAACACTGTTTCTGTAGAAACTGCAAGGGGACATTCCGAGAACTAAGGAGCCTATAGTGGAAAAAGGAATATCTTCAAATAAAAACGACACAGAATCATTCTGTGAAACTTCTTTCTGTTCTGTGCATTCAACTAAGAGAGTTGAAGCTTACTTTTGATAGAGCAGTTCTGAAACACTCTTTCTGTAGAAACTACAAGTAGACATTCTGAGCGCCAATTGGCTTATAGAGGAAAAAGGAATATATGCAAATAAAAACTACACAGAAGCATTTTGTTAAACTTCTTTCTGTTCTGTGCATTCAACTAACAGAGTTCAACCTTACTTTTGATAGAGCAGTTGTGAAACACTCTTTCTGTAGAAACTGCAATGGGACATTCGGAGCGCTATGCGGCCAATAGCGGAAAAAGTAATATCTTCAAATAAAAACTACAGAGAAGCATTCTGTGAAACTTCTTTCTCTTCTGTGCATTCAATTAGCAGAGTTGAAGCTTACTTTTGACAGAGCGGTTCTGAAACACTCTTTCTGTAGAAACTGCAAGTGGAGATTCTGAGCGCTAAGGGTATTATGGTGGAAAAGGAATATCATCAAACGAAAACTACACAGAAGCATTCTGTGAAACTTCTTACTGTTCTGTGCATTCAACTAACAGAGTTGATGGTTACTTTTGATTGAGCAGTTCTGCAACACTGTTTCTGTAGAAACTGCAAGGGGATATTCGGAGCACAAAGGGGCCTATAGTTGAAAAAGTTATATCTTCAAATAAAAACTACACAGAAGCATTCTG
>NW_026666978.1:1297-1392 GCF_009828535.3 Hylobates moloch | reverse complement strand
AGCACCACACCACACCTATTCCAAAATTGACCACATAGTTGGAAGTAAAGCTCTCCTCAGCAAATGTAAAAGAACAGAAATTATAACAAACTGTC
>NW_026666978.1:0-1197 GCF_009828535.3 Hylobates moloch | reverse complement strand
CAGACCACAGCGCAATCGAACTAGAACTCAGGATTAAGAAACTCACTGAAAACCACTCAACGACATGGAAACTGAACAACCTGCTCCTGAATGACTATTGGGTACATAATGAAATGAAGGCAGAAATAAACATGTTCTTTGAAACCAATGAGAACAAAGACACAACCTACCAGAATCTCTGGGACACATTCAAAGCAGTGTGTAGAGGGAAATTGATAGCACTAAATGCCCACAAGAGAAAGCAGGAAAGATCCAAAATTGACACCCTAACATCACAATTAAAAGAACTAGAAAAGCAAGAGCAAACACATTCAAAAGCTAGCAGAAGGCTAGAAATAACTAAAATCAGAGCAGAACTGAAGGAAATAGAGACACAAAAAACCCTTCAAAAAATTAATGAATCCAGGAGCTGGTTTTTTGAAAAGATCAAAAAAATTGATAGACTGCTAGCAAGACTGATAAGGAAGAAAAGAGAGAAGAATCAAATAGATGCAATAAAAAATGAAAAAGGGGATATCACCACCGATCCCACAGAAATACAATCTACCATCAGAGAATACTACAAACACCTCTATGCAAATAAACTAGAAAATCTAGAAGAAATGGATAAATTCCTCGACAAATACACCCGCCCAAGACTAAACCAGGAAGAAGTTGAATCTCTGAATAGACCAATAACAGGCTCTGAAATTGAGGCAATAATCAATAGCTTACCAACCAAAAAGAGTCCAGGACCTGATGGATTCACAGCCGAATTCTACCAGAGGTACAAGGAGGAAGTGGTTCCATTCCTTCTGAAACTATTCTAATTGATAGAAAAAGAGGGAATCCTCCCTAACACATTTTATGAAGCCAGCATCGTCCTGATACCAAAGCCTGGCAGAGACACAACCAAAAAAGAGAATTTCAGACCAATATCCTTCATGAACATTGATGCAAAATTCCTCAATAAAATACTGGCAAACCGAATCCAGCAGCACATCAAAAAGCTTATCCACCACGATCAAGTGGGCTTCATCCCTGGGATGCAAGGCTGGTTCTACATACACAAATCAATAAATGTAATCCAGCATATAAACAGAACCAATGACAAAAACCACATGATTATCTCAATAGATGCAGAAAAGGCCTTTGACAAAATTCAACAACCCTTCATGCTAAAAACTCTCAATAAATTAGGTATTGATGGGACGTATC
>NW_026666977.1:0-1393 GCF_009828535.3 Hylobates moloch | reverse complement strand
TGCTTTTGAACATGTCCTTCCTTCTACCTCAGGGCCTTTATACTTGCTGTTCGTCTGCACAGAACACTCTTTCTCACAGTATCAGTAAAGCTAGCTCTCTTGCTTCCTTCAGGTTTTTACTCAATGAAGCCTTCCCTGACCAGCTTATTCATCGTATTTTCCTATATCCTGTATTGGAATGTAAGATCCATGAAAGTCGGGATTTTTATCTTGTTTTGTGTACTACAGAATCATTAGGATCTACACATAGTAGGTGCTCACACATTTTAAAATAGATAAATGATTCTGATTCTCGTAATGCCTTTTTTTTTGAGACAGGGTCTTGCCCTGTCACCCAGACTGGAATGCAGTGGCCTGATCTTGGCTCATTACAACCTCCACCTCCCAGGTTCAAGAGGTTCTCCTGCCTCAGCCTCCCGAGTAGCTGGGACTACAGACGCATACCACCATGTCTGGCTACTTTTTAAATTTTTCGTAGGGATGTGGTTTCACCATGTTGCCCAGGCTGGTCTTGAACTCCTGGGCTCAACTGATCTGCCCACCTTGGCCTACCAGAGTGCCAGAATTACAGTGATGAGCCACTGTGCCCGGCCCCCACAACTTTCAAAAATTAGCTGGGCTTGGTGGTGCATGCCTGTAGTCCTACCTACTCAGAAGACTGAGGTGGGAGGATCACTTGAGCCCAGGAGTTTGAGGGTGCAGTGAGCTATGATTGTGTCATTACACTCCATCCTGGGTGTTAGAGCAAGACCATGACTCTTTAAGAAAGAAAGGAGGAGAGTAAAAGAGAGGGGGTAGGGGGAGGGAGGGAGGCAGGTAGGCAGGCAGGCAGGAAGGAGAAAATAATTCTAAATTTCTGAAATATAAGACAATCTTACAAATGCATGAATAACAGTACTACTTTATTTAAGAAACTACTTTAATATTTTCCCATGGAGACAACAAAAATTAGCCACTTCCATCAGTAGGAAACAGATTTGATTACCTAGCTTAGCATGAACCAGGAGGTAAAGTTTTCTGGGTTAAGAGCTGTAGACCAGTGTTCCAGATGTCACTGAGTCATTGTGTAATCTAAGAAGTGTAACAATATAACTTGGTTTGCCAGAAGCAATCTCAATTTAACTCGTATTAATTATTAATAGTGTCTGCAAGGCTCCCAATCTGGATGATAGAATAAGGTCATCCTAAAATTAACGTGCTTGCTTTTGACTAGTGATTGTAGTGTACATTAAAATTCATGCATGATAAGATATCTGTAAATGCTATTTGACATTTATTGAGCATATTTTAGAACTTGACTTTGTTCAGTTTAGGGCTATTAGAGTCTCAAACATTTTCAGTCTTGAGTAGTAAATATAGTTGAACAGTGTATGCTGAATGACACTTTTAATGG
>NW_026666976.1:0-1393 GCF_009828535.3 Hylobates moloch | reverse complement strand
TTCATTTTATCCCGAGCTCTTTCTGGCCCCTGGAATTTGGCATCCCCTAGGCCCTGGGTGGAAGGACAGATGAGCCAGGTTTTAGATAACATGTCTAGAAGAGTGAACCCCTACTGTGTGCCTGGCACTTTCCCCACAGGATCCTCTAGCTAGAATAAACAAGGGTCATGGAGAGAAATATGCAGTTAAAATGTCAGAAATGAAAAAGCGATACCATTAGAGACGCTAAAAAGACCATTAGGTAATAGTATTAGCATTTGTATTCTGAGATCCAACAGCAGCAGTCACTTCCCTCCACCCCTATGTGTATCCCAGGACCACCCTGGGCGGGGAGGGCTGAGCTTAGGGAGCACCCACGGATGCTCTGATGCCGGCCCTGGGCCTCGGGGGTGACAGTGATGAGGAATTGGGTGCACACATGAGTGGGGCAGCCGGGCCTGGCCAGAGAAGCAACACACACGTGCACAGACGTGTTTACCCACGTACGCGTGTGCACGCACATGCACAAACACATTGCAGGCAGGCATGTTGACGCCTCAGGCAGCGGAGGACCCTGACTCTGGGCCCTGCTGACCCGGGCAAGGCCCCATTGTGATGCGTGCCATGACCTCAGAATGCCACTGGTGCTTAGCACCTATCCGCTGTCCGGCCTGCCTCTGTGTTCTACGGCAGTTACTCACAGGCAGTGGTGTTTGTGAGCAGCAGTTTTCTGGTTTTCTCCCTGAGAGGCATACATAACCCAGGCCAGCTGATCAGAATCAGGTGAGTGTGACCTGCTCTCTTCCCTCCAGGCTGACTTGGGGACAGTGGCTATGGTACGGGTGGTGTTGGCCTCTGGGCAGCTACTGACGAGGAGGGTCATCCCTGAGCACTCACAGGGAGCCCGTTCTACACTGCCTGTGTAGATGATTTTCTCTTTCGTCCTCACGGTGGCTTCATAGAGTGGGTGCTGTTCCCGAATGTACCCATTCGACAGGTGAGACATCTGGGGTCAGAGAGACGATAACCGGCCCGAAAATCCAGACATGACCCTGGGTTTTGCTCTCAGCCCTGCTGTGTGCCGTGCTAGACTTCAGGCCTCAACCCTGTGACCTCCCTGCTCTAGATCCCAAACCTGCCCAGATTTCCAATCCCGATGGGGCAGAGCCTGGCCCTGGCAGAGACATTGGGATGGATCCACTGTGGGTGGGGAGGAGGGAAGGGTCCTCAGAACACACCTGGGGCCTAAGCTGCATCCTGATGGTCACTGTGGGACCCACTGGACACACACGGTCCCTTGTCTGGGAGTGGCGTGGGGAGCCTTCTGCCCTTGGGCAGTTGTGGAAAGTGAAGGAGCCCTGGAGGGTGGGCTGAGGGGAGACTATCTTCCCTTGTGTTCGAAGGGGTCCAGGCA
>NW_026666975.1:0-1393 GCF_009828535.3 Hylobates moloch | reverse complement strand
TTTCTGTTCTGTGCATTCAACTAACAGGTTTTAAGCTTACTTTTGATTGAGAAGTTCTGAAACACTGTTTCTGTAGAAACTGCAAGGGGACATACGAGCACTAAGGGGCCTATAGTGGAAAAAGGAATATCTGCAAATAAAATCTGCACAGAGGCATTCTGTGAAACTTCTTTCCCTTCTGTGCATTCAACTAACGGAGTTGAAGCGTACTTTTGATAGAGCAGTTTTGAAACACTCTTTCTGTAGTAACTGCAAGGGGACATTCTGAGCGCTAAAGGGCCTATAGTGGAAAAAGGAATATCTTCAAATAAAAACTACACAAAAGCATTCGGTGAAACTTCTTCCTGTTCTGTGCATTCAATTAACAGAGTTGAAGCTTACTTTTGATAGAGCAGTTCTGAAGCACTCTTTCTGTAGAAACTGCAAGTGGACATTCTGAGCGCTTAGGGGCTTACAGTGGAAAAAGGAATATCTTCAAATAAAAACTACACAGAAGCATTCTGTGAAACTTCTTTCACATGTGTGCATTCAGCTAACAGAATTGAAGCTTAGTTTTGATAGAGCAGTTATGAAACACTCTTTCTGTAGAAACTGCAATGGGACATTCCGAGCGCTAAGGGGCCCATAGTGGAAAAAGGAGTATCTTCAAATAAAAACTACACAGAAGAATTCTGTGAAACTTCTTTCTTTCCGTGCATTCAACTAACAGAGTTGAAGATTACTTTTGATTGAGCAGTTCTGAAACACTCTTTCGGTAGAATCTGCAAGGGTACATTCGGAGCACTAAGGGGCCTATAGTGGAAAAAGGAATATCTTCCAATAAAAACGACACAGAAGCATTCTGTGAAACATCTTTCTGTTCTGTGCATTCAACTAACAGAGTTGAAGCTTACGTTTGATAGAGCAATTATGGAACACTCTTTCTGTAGAAACTGCAAGTGGACATTCTGAGCTCTAAGGGGCTTATAGTGGAAAAAGGAATATCTACATATAAAAACTACATGGAAGCATTTTGTGAAACTTCTTTCTGTTCTCTGCATTCAACTAACAGAGTTGAAGCTTACTTTTAATTGAGCAGTTCTGAAACACTCTTTCTGTAGAAACTGCAAGGGTACATTCCAAGCGCTATGTGGCATATACTGGAAAAATAAATGTCTTCAAATAAAAACTGCACAGAAGAATTCTGTGAAACTTCTTTCTTTTCGGGGCATTCAACTAACAGGGTTGAATCTGCTCTTTATTGAGCAGTTCTGAAACACTCTTTCTGTAGAAACTGCAAGGGGACATTCTGAGCACTAAGGGGACTACAGTGGATAAAGGAATATCTTCAAATAGAAACTACTCAGAAGCATTCTGTGAAACTTCTTTCTGTTCTGTGCATTCAACTAACAGA
>NW_026666974.1:0-1393 GCF_009828535.3 Hylobates moloch | reverse complement strand
ACAAACTGTCATTTGGATGGGAGATAGGCTCATGAGCTTGGAACATCGTTTCCAGTTACAGTGTGACTGGAATACGTCAGATTTTTGTATTACACCCCAAGTTTATAATGAGTCTAGACATCACTGGGACATGGTAAGACGCCATTTACAGGGAAGAGAAGATAATCTCACTTTAGACATTTCTAAATTAAAAGAACAAATTTTTGAAGCCTCTCAGAGTCACTTAAATATTGTGCCTGGAGCTGAGGCGTTAGATCAAGTGGCAAAAAATCTTTATGGATTAAACCCCACGACTTGGATTAAGTCTATTGGAAACTCTACTGCAGTAAACTTTGGAATTATGTGTCTCTGTTTAATTGGTTTGTTTTTAGTGTGCCGGACCAGTCAAAGAATCCTGCGCCAAAATCGAGAGAACGAACAAACCTTCATCGCCATGGCACATTTATATAGAGGGAAAGGGAGGGAGAATGTTGCGGAAAGTCAGGGACCTTGAACTGAGGGACTGGCTGAAGCCACAGCAGAAAAACATAAAATATGAAGATTTCACGGACATTTTATTAGTTCTCCAAAATTTATACTTTTGTAATTTCTTATGTCTTTACTTTAATCTCTTAATCCCATCATCTTCTTTGTACGCTGAGGAGGATATATGTCACCTCAGGACCCTGTGATAATTGCCTTAACTACACAAATTGTTTGTAGAAGACGTGTGTTTAAACAATACGAAAACTGGGCATCGTGAAAAAAGAACGAGATGACAGCGGTGTTCAGGAAACAAGGGAGGTAACCTTGAACTGGCCGCCGGTGAGCCGGACGGAACAGAGCCATATCTTTTCTCCTTTTGCACACAAGTAGGAGAGATATCGCTGAATTCTTTTTCTCAGCAAGGAATATCCCTGAGAAAGAGAATGTGCTCTAAGGGTAGGCCTATAAACGACCCCCTTGGAGTCGTGCCGCCTTTTACGGTTGAAGTCAAAGGGATGAAATAAGCCCCGGCCTCCTGTAGTGCTCCCAGGCTTATTAGGATGAGGAAATTCCCACCTAATAAATTTTGGCCAGTCAGGTTGTCTGCTCTCAAACCCTACTTCCTGATAAAATGTTATCAATGACTATGCATGCCCAAAAATTTCGTTGGCAATTTTAATTTCAATTTTAACACCGTCCTGTGAACTCATCCTGCCTCCACTTGCTTTGTGATATTCGATTACCTTGTGAAGTATGTAATCTCGGTATCGTAATGACAATGGTAGTTTTGTTGAAAAGAAAAGGGGGAAATGTGGGGAAAAGAAAGAGAGATCAGCCTGTTACTGTGTCTATATAGAAGGAAGTAGACATAAGAGACTCCGTTTAGTTCTGTATTTGAGATGCTGTTAATCTGTGACCCTACCCCCAA
>NW_026666973.1:0-1393 GCF_009828535.3 Hylobates moloch | reverse complement strand
TCTGACATTTAAGTTACACAATTTGGTTGTGATATAAATATCTGCCTTAAATATTTAATCTTTTGTATTCAAATAAAATTAAAAATAGCTAAGTCCACTTTCTTCAACACTTTCTGCTGACTTCCTGTCATAGCAGGTGAAAGCGTAGCTTCCTCACTCCACCGTGACCTTATTTCTCTCTGTTTCTTCCACCTGTAACACATTTTTAATTAAATCACTAATTGATATTTACATGATTATGCGTATGCACATATTATTCACTGCTGAGTCATATAGCATTCTGACTGTGCCTCCTCCTTGTACATCCTTCATTTTTTCTCTTAAATATTTCTGAAATCTGAACGCTTCTGTACTTCTACCAGATAACCTCCCCTTTTCCTAGCCCGTGATAGCTCATAAAGCCAAATGCGACCATTACCTCCCAGCTGGCCTCTTTGTTTTCATATCCTTCATTATTTTGTGTATGGAATTAATTTTCTATGTTCCTTTGCCTCTTTTTTGACAGCTATTCTTCCCCAAGTGTTGTAACATTTGTCACATGCCTAACAAAAATAATATTTTATCTACTAAAACATATGTTGCATGTTTTTTCTTGGAGCAACTTTCCTTGGCCTTTGGTTATCCTCCTCCAGGATAGATTATGTTTCCCTAGGCTGTCCTGGGCCTGTTTTTATTATTTTTATTATTTTTATTATTTTAAGTTTTTTATTATTTATAAAGGGAGTTCATAATAGAGGCTTGCCAGGTTTGATGATTGGTATCATAGCAAGGGCAGCATTTTATAACCCATTCCTCAAACATCATCTGCGGAAGTTAAGCGCCTCCAATGAGTTTCCCATAGAGCTGCTCACGATACCACACTCAGGCAGGTCACGGGGCATAAGAAATACCTTAATGCTTTATTGTTTGACGTTTTGACTAAGGAAAAAAGCCCACACTTCTGTAGGTTCAGCCTATTGTGACATTTTTCTCTATCTTCCTTCTCCTTCAGATACCTCCATGGCTTCTTGCTAGAAACTACGGCTCACGTTCGACCATATTGCTAGATAACAGCACAGTCAGCCAGCCTGATCTTAGATGCACACTAGAAAAGTGAGTACAACGAGGCCGCCAAGGGCTGAGTGACAGACCCCCGTATGCTAAAAGCATCCCTGCCATCCTCTGTCATTTCAGCCATTTGGTTGCCCTTTTCAGCAAGCCGTTTCAGAAATTGATGTCAATTATATATGGATTTCTGGGGCCTAAATATGAATTTTCTGTTTCTCTTTTAACTTTAGATGCTGTGTGGTAGAAGGAAAGCCAGATAGCAAATAAGCAATCCCAGAAAAAGCACAGCTATTTATTTGATGCATTCATGTTATGATAGTGTTGAACCTAATGGGAAGGAGAGGTG
>NW_026666972.1:0-1394 GCF_009828535.3 Hylobates moloch | reverse complement strand
TAACAGAGTTAAAGCTTACTTTTGATAGAGCAGTTCTGAAACACTATCTGTAGAAACTGCAAGTGGACATTCTGAAAGCTAAAGGGCTTAAAGTGGAAAAAGGAATGTCTTCAAATAAAAACTACACAGAAGCATTCTGTGAAACTTCTTTCTGTTCTGTGCATACAACTAAAAGTGTTGAAGCTTACTTTTGATTGAGCACTTCTGAAACACCCTTTCTGTAGTATCTGCAAGGGAACATTCGGAGCGCTAAATGGCCTATAGTGGAAAAAAGATTATCTTCAAATTAAAACTGGACAGACGCATTCTGTGTAACTACTTTCTGTTCTGTGCATTGAACTAACAGAGTTGAAGCTTACTTTTGATAGAGCAGTTCTGAAACACTCTTTCTGTAGAAACTGCAATGCGACAGGCCGAGCACTAAGGGGCCTATACTGAAAAAAATAATATCTTCAAATAAAATCTACACAGAAGCATTCTGTGAAACTTTTTTATGTTCTGTGCATTCAACTAACAGAGTTGAAGCTTACTTTTTATTGAGCAGTTCTGAAACACTGTTTCTGTAGAAACTGCAAGGGGACATTCCGAGAACTAAGGGGCATACCGTGGAAAAAGGAACATCCTCAAAAAAAAAACTACACAGAAGCATTCTGTGAAACTTCTTTCTGTTCAGTGCATTGAACTAACAGAGTTAAAGCTTACATTTGATAGAGCAGTTCTGAAACACTCTATCTGTAGAAACTGCAAGTGGACAATCTGAGCGCTAAAGGGCTTATAGTGGAAAAATGAATGTCTTCAAGTAAAAACTACACAGAAGCATTCTGTGAAACTTCTTTCTGTTCTGTGCATAAAACTAACAGAGTTGAAGCTTACTTTTGATTGTGCACTTCTGAAACACTCTTTCTGTAGTAACTGCAAGGGAACATTCTGAGCGCTAAATGGCCTATAGTGGAAAAAGGAATATCTTCAAATAAAAAATGCACAGGCGCATTCTGTGTAACTACTTTCTATTCTGTGCATTGAACTGACAGAGTTGAAGCTTACTTTTGATAGAGCAGTTCTGAAACACTCTTTCTGTAGAAACTGGAATGGGACATGCCGAGCACTAAGGGGCCTATACTGGAAAAACAAATATCTTCATATAAAATCTACACAGAAGCATTCTGTGAAACTTCTTTATGTTCTCTGCATTCAACTAACAGAGTTGAAGCTTACTTTTGATTGCGCACTTCTGAAACACTCTTTCTGTAGTAACTGTCAGGGAATATTCGGAGCGCTAAATGGCCGATAGGGGAAAAGGAATATCTTCAAATAAAAACTTCACAGAAGCATTCTGTGAAACTTCTTTCTGTTCTGTGCATTCAAGTAACAGGGTTGAAGCTAACTTTTGATTG
>NW_026666971.1:0-1394 GCF_009828535.3 Hylobates moloch | reverse complement strand
GTGTGTGTGTGTGTGTGTGTGTGTGTGTGTGTGTGTGTGTGTTTGTTTTAGACAGGTCTTGCTCTGTCACCCAGGCTGGAGTGCAGTGGCACAATCCCAGCTCCCTGCAACCTCCACCTCCCAGGCTCAAGCCATCCTTTCACCTCAGCCTCCAGGGCAGCTAGGACTACAGGCAGTCACCACCACACGTGGCTAATTTTCCTATTTTTTTGGTAGACATGGGGTTTTGCCATGTTGTCCAGGGTGATCTTGAACTCCTGGGCTCAAGGGATCCACCCGCCTCAGCCTCCCAGAGTGCTGGGATTCCAGGCGTGAGCCACTGCACCTGGCCTGGAGGATGTGTTTTTATGTGTTCACCCGTTGAAACAGGATTGAGGGTGAATTTGGCCAGCGGAAGGGAGAATGGAATGAGGGGGTGAGCTGGGAGGGGTGTTTGCGTGTGCGGCCAAGCCTGCTGGGCATGGGCAGCCTTTATAGGGTACTTCTTCTAAGCGTTTCTTCAAGGTAGAGCAGGAGGAGCTCTCACAATGCCTTCGCACATTGACCTTGCAGCCGAATCCACTCGCGATGCCGAGTCTCTCGGGGACTCAGCGGTGTCCTGGCTTGGACGCACCGCGGTCAAGGCTCTCTCTGAAGCCAAGTCATGGGTTGGGAGGAGCGCTTGTCCTCACACAGTGCTTCATCATGGGTCCCATGAGAGGCTCAAAACGATTCAGAGAAAGAGGTTGTGGACCAAGGAGGAGAGAAAATGAGTGAAGTGCATTCATCCAAGAGAGGTTTGAAGTGTAGGCAGGAAATAGCATCCAGTTCAGCTGGGGGAAGGAAAGCACACACGGCTGGGAACAGTTTCGTGGCAAACGCCACTCCATGGCCTGGAGCTGTGAGATGTCCTCATTCTGAAGGGGTCTTGGTGGCATTGGGGCCCTCTATTAAACAGGAGCTTGCAGAATGGGTAAAGGTAAAAACCACAAGGCCAGCTCCCCTTAGTATCCGGACAGGTTCACTCGGCTGGACTCTGCCCAGTTCCTTCATCATGCCGCAGCCCCAGGCTCATCTTGTGTAATATCTAATAAATGTTCACACATAGACCGCTCTGCTGCTCCTGAAGTGCAGGGGTGACAGGCCGTCCTGAAGTCAGGTGCCCCCAAAAAGTGAGAGCTGTTGTCTGCCGTGTGGCCCTTGCCAGGCCTGACAGGGCTCTCTGGGGTGTTTTCCCTAACCAGAATTAGCCAGAGAACATCCAGAGAACAAAACTAGAGTAGGATCTGGTGAGACAGAAACTCAGAAGAACGGAGACCGAGGTCAGGAAGCTGCAGGCCGATCGCAGGCTTTGGAAGAGCTGGCACAGTGTGCCCTGCAGAGGGCTCTCCAGGGCTCTACCTGGAGCAAAGACA
>NW_026666970.1:0-1394 GCF_009828535.3 Hylobates moloch | reverse complement strand
TATACTACAAGGCTACAGTAACCAAAACAGCATGGTACTGGTACCACAACAGAGATATAGATCAATGGAACAGAACAGAGCCCTCAGAAATGATGCCGCATATCTACAACTATTTGATCTTTGACAAACCTGACAAAAACAAGAAATGGGGAAAGGATTCCCTATTTAATAAATGGTGCTGGGAAAACTGGCCAGCCATATGTAGAAAGCTGAAACTGGATCCCTTCCTTACACCTTATACAAAAATTAATTCAAGATGGATTAAAGACTTACATGTTAGACCGAAAACCATTAAAATCCTACAAGAAAACCTAGGCAATACCATTCAGGACATAGGCGTGGGCAAGGACTTCATGTCTAAAACGCCAAAAGCAATGGCAACAAAAGCCAAAATTGACAAATGGGATCTCATTAAACTAAAGAGCTTCTGCACAGCAAAAGAAACTACCATCAGAGTGAACAGGCAACCTACAGAATGGGAGAAAATTTTTGCAACCTACTCATCTGACAAAGGGCTAATATCCAGAATCTACAATGAACTCAAACAAATTTACAAGAAAAAAACAAACAACCCCATCAAAAAGTGGGCAGAGGACATGAACAGACACTTCTCAAAAGAAGACATTTATGCAGCCAAAAAACACATGAAGAAATGCTCATCATCACTGGCCATCAGAGAAATGCAAATCAAAACCACAATGAGATACCATCTCACACCAGTTAGAATGGCCATCATTAAAAAGTCAGGAAACAACAGGTGCTGGAGAGGATGTGGAGAAATAGGAACACTTTTACACTGTTGATGGGACTGTAAACTAGTTCAACCATTGTGGAAGTCAGTGTGGCGATTCCTCAGGGATCTAGAACTAGAAATACCATTTGACCCAGCCATCCCATTACTGGGTATATACCCAAAGGACTATAAATCATGCTGCTATAAAGACACATGCACACGTATGTTTATTGCGGGACTATTCACAATAGCAAACAGTTGGAACCAACCCAAATGTCCAACAACGATAGACTGGATTAAGAAAATGTGGCACATATACACCATGGAATACTATGCAGCCATAAAAAATGATGAGTTCGTGTCCTTTGTAGGGACATGGATGAAACTGGAAAACATCATTCTCAGTAAACTATCGCAAGGACAAAAAACCAAACACCGCATGTTCTCACTCATAGGTGGGAATTGAACAATGAGAACTCATGGACACAGGAAGGGGAACATCACATTCCGGGTACTGTTGTGGGGTGGGGGGTGGGGGGGCGGGGACAGCATTAGGAGATATACCTAATGCTAAATGACGAGCTAATGGGTGCAGGAAATCAACATGGCACATGGATACATATGTAACAAACCTGCACATTGTGCACATGTACCCTAAAAC
>NW_026666969.1:0-1394 GCF_009828535.3 Hylobates moloch | reverse complement strand
TATACTACAAGGCTACAGTAACCAAAACAGCATGGTACTGGTACCACAACAGAGATATAGATCAATGGAACAGAACAGAGCCCTCAGAAATGATGCCGCATATCTACAACTATTTGATCTTTGACAAACCTGACAAAAACAAGAAATGGGGAAAGGATTCCCTATTTAATAAATGGTGCTGGGAAAACTGGCCAGCCATATGTAGAAAGCTGCAACTGGATCCCTTCCTTACACCTTATACAAAAATTAATTCAAGATGGATTAAAGACTTACATGTTAGACCGAAAACCATTAAAATCCTACAAGAAAACCTAGGCAATACCATTCAGGACATAGGCGTGGGCAAGGACTTCATGTCTAAAACGCCAAAAGCAATGGCAACAAAAGCCAAAATTGACAAATGGGATCTCATTAAACTAAAGAGCTTCTGCACAGCAAAAGAAACTACCATCAGAGTGAACAGGCAACCTACAGAATGGGAGAAAATTTTTGCAACCTACTCATCTGACAAAGGGCTAATATCCAGAATCTACAATGAACTCAAACAAATTTACAAGAAAAAAACAAACAACCCCATCAAAAAGTGGGCAGAGGACATGAACAGACACTTCTCAAAAGAAGACATTTATGCAGCCAAAAAACACATGAAGAAATGCTCATCATCACTGGCCATCAGAGAAATGCAAATCAAAACCACAATGAGATACCATCTCACACCAGTTAGAATGGCCATCATTAAAAAGTCAGGAAACAACAGGTGCTGGAGAGGATGTGGAGAAATAGGAACACTTTTACACTGTTGATGGGACTGTAAACTAGTTCAACCATTGTGGAAGTCAGTGTGGCGATTCCTCAGGGATCTAGAACTAGAAATACCATTTGACCCAGCCATCCCATTACTGGGTATATACCCAAAGGACTATAAATCATGCTGCTATAAAGACACATGCACACGTATGTTTATTGCGGGACTATTCACAATAGCAAACAGTTGGAACCAACCCAAATGTCCAACAACGATAGACTGGATTAAGAAAATGTGGCACATATACACCATGGAATACTATGCAGCCATAAAAAATGATGAGTTCGTGTCCTTTGTAGGGACATGGATGAAACTGGAAAACATCATTCTCAGTAAACTATCGCAAGGACAAAAAACCAAACACCGCATGTTCTCACTCATAGGTGGGAATTGAACAATGAGAACTCATGGACACAGGAAGGGGAACATCACATTCCGGGTACTGTTGTGGGGTGGGGGGTGGGGGGGCGGGGACAGCATTAGGAGATATACCTAATGCTAAATGACGAGCTAATGGGTGCAGGAAATCAACATGGCACATGGATACATATGTAACAAACCTGCACATTGTGCACATGTACCCTAAAAC
>NW_026666968.1:0-1394 GCF_009828535.3 Hylobates moloch | reverse complement strand
GATGATGAAGCTGCTGGTATTCACCATCCAGATGATCATGAAGTTTCTGGGAATCACAACCCCAATGATAGTAAAGCTTCTGGGAGTCACCACACTGATGATGAAACTTCTGGGAGTCACCACCCTGATGATGAAACTTCTGAGAATCAACAGCCTGATGTGGAAGTTTCTGGGAGTCACCACCCCAATGATGAAGCTTCTGGGAGTCACCACGACGATTTTGAAGTTTCTGGGAATCACCACCCCTATGAGGAAGTTTCTGAGACTCACCACCGTGATGGCAAAATTTCTGGGATTCACCACCTGGATGATGAAGCTTCTGGGAATCACGAACCTGATGATGAAGCCTCTAGGAGACACCACTAGGATGATGAAGCTTCTGGGAGTCAACACCCTGATGATGAAATTTCTGGGATTCACAACCCCGATGATGAAACTTCTGGGAATCACCACCCCAATGATGAAAATTCTGGGAGTCACCACCCTGATGATGAAACTTCTTGGATTCAAAACCCCGATGATGAAGCTTCTCACAATCACCACCCCGATGATGAAGTTTCTGAGAGTCACGACAGCGATGATGAAACTTCTAAGAGTCACCACCCTGATGATGTAGCTTCTGCGATTTAACAACCCGATAATGAAGCCTCTTGGAGTCAACAACCCGATGATGAAGCTGCTGGGATTCATCACCCCGATGAAGAAACTTCTGGGATTCACCACCCCAATGATAACGATTCTGGGAGTCACCACCGCGGTGATGATGAACCTTCTGGGAGCCACCAACCTGATGATGATGAAGCTTCTGGGAGTCAACACAATGACGATGAAGCTTCCATGAATCACTGCCCCGATAAAGAATATTATGAGAGTCACCACCCCGATGATGATGAAGCTTCTGGGAAGTCAACACCCCGATGATAAGGCTTCTGGGTGTTCTCACCCCGATGATGAAGCTTCTGGGATTCACCACCCCGATGATGAAGATTCTGGGACTCAGCATCCCGATGATGAAGCTTCTGGGAGTCAAAATCCAGATGATGAAGCTTCTGAGAGTCATTACCCAGATGATGAAGCTTCTGGGAATCAACACCCCGATGATTAAATTTCTGGCAGTCGCCACCCCGAGGATGAAGATATTGAGAAGCACCACCCCGATGATGATGCTTCTGGGAGTCACCACCCCGATGATGAAGAACCTTCTGGGAATCACCACCCCGATGATGAAGCTTCTGCAAGTTATCACACCAATGATGATGAAGTTTCTTGGAGTCAACATCCAGATGATGATGAAGCTTCTTGGAGTCACCAGACCGATTATGAAGTTTCTGGCAGTCACCACCATGATGATGATGAGGCTTCTGTGAGTCCCCAACCGGATGATGAAGCCTCTG
>NW_026666967.1:0-1394 GCF_009828535.3 Hylobates moloch | reverse complement strand
GTGCATAGACACTGAGGTCGAGTGGTGTCTTTGGGCACTTTTGAGCATTGACACCAAAGCTCCAGCATCAAATCTTAGAATATCAAGCAGCCGGGTGGATCACCTGAGGTCAGGAGTTCACGACCAGCCTGACTAGCATGGTGAAGCCCTGTCTCTACTAACCAAAAATTTAGCCGGGCATGGTGGTGCATGCCTGTAATCTGAGCTACTTGGGAGGCTGAGACAGGAGAATCACTTGTGTACCTGGGAGGCAGAGGTTGCAGTGAGCTGAGATCACACAATTGCACTCCAGTCTGGGCAACGAGAGTGAAACTCCATCCCCCAAAAAATAAATAAATAAAAATAAAAGAATATCAAGCAGCCAAAGAAGCAGGAAAACATGACAGGTAATGAATCTAATAATCTAGTTGAAATTGACACACACGTTGGAAATAGAAGAAAAAGACATTAGAGCAATTAGTATAATTGTATTTTAATTAAATGGAGAGGTTGAAGATTTTTTAAATATCAAATTCTGTAGATAAAAACTATGATTTACAGTCTGAAATGGAAGAAGGCACTGGATTAAACATTGCAGAAGAGAAGATTATTGAACTAGAAGGAATAGAAGTTGAAACTAACATAAATGAAACACACATTAACAAATGACTTGAAAACATAAAAAGACCATCAGCATAAAAACTTTAAACACCCTAGTATAGGGCTAAATGGAATCCCTGAAGGGCAGGTAGTGGAGAAGAGAGACAAAGATATTTAAAACATACTGGATGAAAGATTTAGAAGCTCCATGGAAACCATAAACTTCAAATATTACAGAAATATGATTATCCTAAGAACAAGAAACATGCAGAAAACTTCACCAAGGAACACCTTAATCAAATCCATCAAAACCAATGATAAAAAGGAAATCTTAAAAGTAATAAAAGGGAAAAGAACATGTTACATACAGAGCACTAAATATAAGGATAGCATAAGATTTCTCACAGGAAACTTTACAAACAGGAAGTTTGCAATAAAGTACTTGAAAAACTGTCACCTGCAATTCTACACCTGGCCAAATTATCTTTCAAAACCGGGCGCAGTGGCTCACGCTTGTAATCCCAGCACTTTGGGAGGCCGAAGCGGGCAGATCACGAGGTCAGGAGACCGACACCACTGTGAAACTCCGTCTCTACTAAAAATACAAAAAATTAGCCGGGCGTGGTTGTGGGTGCCTGTAGTCCCAGCTACTCGGAGAGGCTGAGGCAGGAGAATGGTGTGAACCCGGGAGGCGGAGCTTGCAGTGAGCCGAGATTGCGCCACTGCACTCCAGCCTGGGCAACAGAGCGAGACTCCGTCTCAAAAAAAAAATAAATAAATAAAATAAATAAATAAATAAATAAATAACATGAGAA
>NW_026666966.1:0-1394 GCF_009828535.3 Hylobates moloch | reverse complement strand
GACCAGGAGATCTAGAACTTCCTGGCTAACATGGTGAAACCCCGTCTATACTAAAAATACAAAAAATTAGCCAGGCATGGTGGCGGGCACCTGTAGTCCCAGCTACTCGGGAGGCTGAGGCAGGAGAGTGGCATGAACCCGGGAGGTGGAGCTTGCAGTGGGCCGAGATCACGCCACTGCATTCCAGCCTGGACAACGAGAGCAAAACTCTCTCTCAAAAAAAAAAAAAAAAGTCAGCTGACACACCTACTCAGATGGCTGTACTACTACTACTAACAAAGTGTCAGGTGTTCACAAGCATATAGTGAAATTGGAGCCCTCATACGTTTCAGGTAGGAATGCTATGGAAAACAGTGTGATGGTTCTTTAATAAGCTAAATATAGTATTACCATTGTGAGCCAAGTGCTTGCATGCACCTGTAATCCCAGCTACTCAGAAGGCTGAGGTAGAAGGATTGTTTGAGCCCAGGAGTTAGAGTCAAGCCCATTTCTAAAAAAAAAAAAAAAAAAAAAAGTCCCATGTGACCTAGCAATTCCACTCTTAGTTATATACCCAAAAGAATTGCAAACAGGGACTCAAACACCAATGGACACGAATGTTCATTGCAGCACTGTTCACAATGGTCAAATGCTGGAAACAACCCAAGTGTTTATCAACACATGAATGGATGAACAAAATATTGTATATTCATAAAACAGAATATCGTTCAGCCATAAGAAGCAATTATACATGTTACTACATAATCTTTGAAAACTTTATGCTAAGTAAAATAAGCCAGACACCAAGAGAAAAATACTGTATGACTACACTTACATGATATAACGATAATAGGCAAATTCATAAAGACAGAAAATAGATATGAGGTTACCAGAGACTGAAGGGAGGAGAGAATGGGGTGTTATTGCTTAATGGTTAGAGTTTCTGTTAGGGACAATGAAAAAGTTTCGAGAACAGATAGTGGTAACGGTTGCATAACATTGTGAATGTAATTAATGCCACTGAATTGTACTTAAGTAGTAAAGTTTGTAAGATATATATATATATATATATATATATCTTAATGATCATAATTAAAATTAATATTCCAAAAGCCATTTAGTTATACACATTAAGTGGCTGAATTCTATATGTGAATTATATCTCAACAGAACTGTTAAAAAAACAAAAAAAAATAGTCAGCTAAAAGTTTTTGAGGTGCTCCTTTGTGAGGATGGAAGGAGTCATTATTTTTCCTTTTTTATGATAGACTGGGATAGGCCATACTGAATAATGTAAGAGTAAAATAGAATATTATTGTGATAAACTGTTGCACAGCAAGAATGTGTTATATGTCAATAGGGTGTACTTGTGCACACTGACATGCTTCTCCATTTTGGTAGAGTTCCCATTTAGC
>NW_026666965.1:0-1394 GCF_009828535.3 Hylobates moloch | reverse complement strand
ACTGGGTGTAGAGACGGTGGCAGTGGGTGTAGACATGATGGCAGTGGATGTAGACATTGTGGCAGCACTGCACGGTGGCAGTGGGTGTAGAGACGGTGGCGGTGGGTGTAGAGACGGTGGCAGTGGATGTAGACATTGTGGCAGCACTGCATGGTGGCGGTGGGTGTAGACATGATGGCAGTGGGTGTAGACATGGCAGTGGGTGTAGACACGGTGGCGGTGGGTGTAGACACGGTGGCGGTGGGTGTAGACACGGTGGAGGTGGGTGTAGACACGGTGGAGGTGGGTGTAGACACGATGGCGGTGGGTGTAGACACGGTGGAGGTGGGTGTAGACGTGGTGGTGGGTGTAGACACAGTGGCGGCACCGCACGGAACACTCAAAGCCCACTTTCTGGCTGTGGTGGCCGAGGAGAGCTGCCCTCCCCTCCAAGTGGCCCGTCCTAGGTACCCTTGAGCCTCACAAGCTCAGTTGCCAACCTCCCGGCTTCAGGGAGGGGTAGGGCAGCGGGTGCAACAGGAAATTCACCACCAGGTTGTGCAGGGCAGGGCAGGAGAGCAGAGGGAGACGCTCACGCCCCCCCGCAGAAGCCGTGGGTGCTGATGAATGCCACTCGGCCCACAAATCCCTGGCACCTTGACTGTGACAACAACCGCGGCTGCTTTCATTATACTTAGGAGTTGTGAGCCTCTGCGTCACTTTTATTTCTTCAAATAGTTTCCTGTGAAGCTAACTCACCTCCCCAGATTGTCTCCCAATTTCTTCGTCTGTAAAATGGGACTGGCAGCGGTGCCCGCCCACAGGCCTGTGCCGGGACGGAGCTGTGTGTGCTGTGTGTCCTGTGTCTGGCAGATAAGAAACAGTCGGCTAGAGGTAGCTTTTCTCGTGGTTATTTTTCCCGAGAGCACTGGCAGGCATTTTTCCTCTCTGCCATCCTCCTGGCACTGCACACTGTGTCGGGCCCCTGGTGGATTTGCAGGTCTAACTCTTGTACGGACATAAACCACACCAGGGCCACAGAAGAGAAGCCGAAGTGTGGGTGCCGTCCCCAGGGAGCCCCCGCAGTCTGCCCAGGCTCAGCCTCCTCCCACCCACAAGGAAGGCGTGGATTAGGAGAGTGAGGAAATGCCCTTCAAAATACGTGATGCATAAAAAACACAAACGTTCACTGCAGATTTTTTTGTAATGGCAGAAAACTGGAGGCAACCTTCAAGCTGTCCTTCAGCAGGTAAAGGGTGAACTGCGTGAAAAGCAGCAAGCGAGCGGGCGCTCAGTGTTGCAGGTGAGCCTCAGGGGGACTGGGCTGAGTGAAGGGAGACAATCTGAAGCTGACAGAGTCACAGAAACGGAAAGCAGATCAGCGGGTGACAGTGGTCAGGGGTCAGGGGTCAGGG
>NW_026666964.1:0-1395 GCF_009828535.3 Hylobates moloch | reverse complement strand
GGCTTTGGCTTATTTTGTATTTAGATATAAGTTGTTTTCCCCTGTGGAGTTTTGTGTTTGTTGTTGTTGTTGTTGTTGTTTTGAGATAGAGTCTCACTCCATCACCCAGGCTGGAGTACAGTGTTGCGATCTCAGCTCACTGCAACCTCCATGTCCTAGGCTTAAGGCATTCTCCCACCTCAGCCTCCTCAGTAGCTGGGACTACAGACATGTATCACCACACCCAGCTAATTTTTTAAATTTTTGTTTATTTGTTTATTTTTTGTTGTTGTTTTTGTTGTTGGTAGCGACAAGGTCTCATTATTTTGCCCAGGCTGGTCTCGAACTCCTGAGCTCAAGTGACATACCCACTTCACCCTCCCACAGTGCTAGGATCACAAGCATAAGCCACCATCCTCAACCCCCCTGTGGAGTTTTTAGAGTTGTTTATATAGAGTTGACTCTTGAATAATGTGGGCATAGGGTGCTGACCCCCATGCAGTCAAAAATCCACACGTAAATTTTAACTCCCCCAAAACTTAACTATTAATAGCCTACTAGTGACGTTAGCAATAATGTAGACAATGAACATGTATTTTGTATACGTATTATATGCTGTATTCTTACAATAAAGTAAGCTAGAGAAAAGAAAATGATTTTTAAAAAATCACAAGAGAAAAGCATTTACTATTCATTAAGTGAATGTAGATTTTCATAAAGGCCTTCATCCAATATTCACATTGAGTAGGCTGAGGAGGTGGAGGAAGAGGAGGGGTTGGTCTTGCTGTCTAAGGATGGCAGAGGCAGAGAAGGTAGAGAAGGGGTGTCAGGAAAGGCAGTCACATTCTGTTCAATTCTTAGACATCATGCCTGTTTTTTACTTTTTCTTTTCTCTAAAAATATTTTTATACACTACCAGTTCTTCTTCCATCATTTGCTTTAGTTTTAGTGCCTGTATCATAGAAAGGACCGTGTTGTAAAAGAAGTCAAAAGCAGTCTTGAATAATGAAAACCCTTCTGCCAGATTGTCTAATATCGTCTTGTTTTCTGGCATTGCTTCTTCTGTCTTCTTCCTCATAATCTGGTACGGGTTTAGAAGTATTCATCTCCATCAAATCATCTTCTGTTAATTTTTCTGGTGTCTACGACCTTTTGAATTTTTCCAAGATTACTATCATGAAAGCTTTCATCCCTCGACCTTTTTTTTTTTTTTTTTTTGCCATATTCACAATCTCTTTCATGATTACCTTGTTTGGCTCTGTCATCAATCCTGTGAAGTCATGTCCGCATCTGCACACAGTTTTCTTTGGCAGGAATTTGTTGTGTTGGGCTTGATGGCTTTCACAGCATTTTCTATTAACAATGATGACATCTTCAGTGGTGTAATTTTTTTCAGAATTTCATTAAGTTCTGTCA
>NW_026666963.1:0-1395 GCF_009828535.3 Hylobates moloch | reverse complement strand
CCCCCAGACCACAGCCTTCCAGAAGCCCCCATCTACACACCCTGTCAGAAGAGACCCCCAGGTGACAGCCTTCCAGAAGCCCCCATCTACACACCCTGTCACAAGAGACCCTCAGACCACAGCCTTCCAGAAGCCTCCATCTACACACCGTGTCACAAGAGACCCTCAGACCACAGCCTTCCAGAAGCCTCCATCTACACACCGTGTCACAAGAGACCCCCAGACCACAGCCTTCCAGAAGCCTCCATCTACACACCCTGTCACAAGAGACCCCCAGACGACAGCCTTCCAGAAGCCTCCATGTACACACCGTGTCACAAGAGACCCCCAGACCACAGCCTTCCCCCGGTTGGTTCCAACCAAAAGGAAGGAACCCCCCTCCCAAGGAACCTCAACCAAGGCCCCTTTTCCCCAAGGAAAAGGCCCCTTCCCCAATTCCTTAACCAACCAACCCCAGTTGGTTCCAACCAAAAGGAAGGAACCCCCCCCCCAAGGAACCCCAACCAAGGCCCCTTTTCCCCAAGGAAAAGGCCCCTTCCCCAAAGACCCCCAGACGACAGCCTTCCAGAAGCCTCCATCTACACACCGTGTCACAAGAGACCCCCAGACCACAGCCTTCCAGAAGCCTCCATCTACACACCGTGTCACAAGAGACCCCCAGACCACAGCCTTCCAGAAGCCTCCATCTACACACCGCGTCACAGGAGACCCTCAGACTACAGCCTTCTAGAAGCCTCCATCTACACACCGTGTCACAGGAGACCGTCAGACTACAGCCTTCCAGAAGCCTCCATCTACACACCATGTCACGATACCGTCAGACCACAGCCTCCCAGAAGCCTCCATCTACACACCATGTCACAGGAGACCCCTCAGACCACAGCCTTCCAATTGGTTTCCCAAAGGAAAGAGAACCCCCCAAGAAGCACCGAAGCAACCCCTTTCCCAAAAGCCTCAACTCTAACAGAACCCAAACAAGGCACCACCCCCAACACATCACCAACCCACCCCTTTTCCCTACCGCACCATCTCCATCGCACACTTCACAACGCAGAAGCCCCCATCTACACACCCTGTCAGAAGAGACCCCCAGGTGACAGCCTTCCAGAAGCCCCCATCTACACACCCTGTCACAAGAGACCCTCAGACCACAGCCTTCCAGAAGCCTCCATCTACACACCGTGTCACAAGAGACCCTCAGACCACAGCCTTCCAGAAGCCTCCATCTACACACCGTGTCACAAGAGACCCCCAGACCACAGCCTTCCAGAAGCCTCCATCTACACACCCTGTCACAAGAGACCCCCAGACGACAGCCTTCCAGAAGCCTCCATGTACACACCGTGTCATAAGAGACCCCCAGACCACAGCCTTCCAGAAGCCTCAATCTACACA
>NW_026666962.1:0-1395 GCF_009828535.3 Hylobates moloch | reverse complement strand
GTGAGGGCCTTTTTGCAGGTGGCAGATAGCCAACTTCTCATATACTCACATGGTGGAGAGCTAGAGAGCTCTCCAGATTCTCTTTTATAACAGCACTAATCAAATTGGTAAAGGCTCCACCCTCATGACCTAATTACATCCAAGGGCCCCATCTCCTAATAACATCACACAAGGGATTAGGATTTCAATGCATGAATTTTTAGGGGACAAAAATATTCAGTTTATCACAGATGGTTTATTGAGCTCTTGATACCAAAAGTTTTGGAAAATTCCTATGCTTGTAGAACCTTCTCCTCTCATTAATCTGTGGGAGTACCTTCATAGAAAAATTGAAGCCTTATAGAAAATTGAATTTTTAGAAAACCTTTAGGACTTTGCATTTTTTCAATCATATCCAAACATCTATTAGAATTCACTCATGGGGTGGAGCCAAGATGGTCGAATAAGGAACAGCTCCAGTCCACAGCTCCCAGCGTGAGTGACACAGAAAATGGGAGATTAATGCATTTCCATTTGAGGTACTGGGTTCATCTCACTAGGGAGTGCAAAACAGTGGGTGCAAGACAGTCGGTGCAGTGCACTGTGCACGAGCCAAAGCAGGGCAAGGCATTGCCTCACTGGGGAAGTGCAAGGGATCAGGGAGTTCCCTTTCCTAGTCAAAGAAAGGGTTAACAGACGGCACCTGGAAAATCCGGTCAGTCCCACCCTAATACTGCACTTTTCCAATGGGCTTGGAAAACGGCACACCGGGAGATTGTGTCCCACACCTGGCTCAGAGGTTCCTATGCCCATGGAGTCTCGCTGATTGCTAGAACAGCAGACTGAGATCAAACTGCAAGGAGGCAGCGAGGCTAGGGGAGGGGTTCCCGCCATTGCCCTGGTTTGCTTAGCTAAACAAAGCAGCCAGGAAGCTCAAATTGGGTGGAGCCCACCACAGCGCAAGGAGGCCTGCCTGCCTCTGTAGGCTCCACCTCTGGGGGCAGGGCACAGACAAACAAAATGTCAGCAGGAACCTCTGCAGACTTAAATGTCCCTGTCTGACAGCTTTGAAGAGAGTAGTGGTTCTCCCAGCACACAGCTGGAGATCTGAGAATGGGCAAACTGCCTCCTAAAGTGGGTCCCTGACCCCCAAGTAGCCTAACTGGGAGGCACCCCCCAGTAGTGACAGACTGACACCTCACTCGGCCAGGTACTCCTCTGAGACAAAACTTCCAGAGGAACTATCAGACAGCTGAATTTGTGCTCCCACAAAAATCTGCTGTTCTGCAGCCACCACTGCTGACACCCAGCCAAACAGGGTCTGGAGTGGACCTCTAGCAAACTCCAACAGACCTGCAGCTGAGGGTCCTGTCTGGTAGAAGGAAAACTAACAAACAGAAAGGACATCCACACCAA
>NW_026666961.1:0-1395 GCF_009828535.3 Hylobates moloch | reverse complement strand
ATCGGGGTGGTGACTCCCAGGAACTTCATCATCATCGGGGTGGTGACTCCCAGAAGCTTCATCATTGGGGTGGTGTCTAAAAGAAGCTTCATCATCGTCAGAGTGGTGCCTCCCAGATGCTTAATCATCATCGTGATGGTGACTCCCAGAAGCTTCATCATCATCGCGGCAGTGAATCCCGGAACCTTCATCATCGGGGTGGTGAATCCCAGAAGTTTCCTCATCGGGAAATGATTCCCAGAATCTTCATCATCGGCCTGGTGACTCCAGGAGGCTTCATCATCAGTGTGGCGAATTCCAGAAGCTTCATCATCGTAGTGCTGACTCTCAGAAGCTTCATCATCATCGCGATGGTGAATCCCAGAAGCTTCATCATTGTGATTGTGATTCCCAGAAGTTTCGTCATCGTTGTGGTGACTCCCAGAAGTTTCATCATCAGCGTGGTGAACTCCAGAAGTTTCATCGGGATGATGAATCCCAGTAGCTTCGTCATCGGGTTGGTGACTCCCAGAGGCTTCATCATCGGTGTGGTGAATTCCAGAAGCTTCGTCATAGGGTTGGTGACTCCGAGAAGCTTCATCATCGGGGTAAGAAATCCCAGAAGCTTCATCATCAGGGTGGTGACTCCCATTATTTTCATCATCACGGTGATGACTCCCAGAAGCTTCTTCATCAGGGTGGTGACCCCCAGAAGCTTCGTCATTAGGGTGGTGACTCCAAGAAGCTCCATCATCATCGGGTGGTGACTCCTAGTAGCTTCATCATCAGTGTGGCGACTCCCAGAAGCCTCATCATTGGGTTGGTGAATCCAAGAAGCTACATCATTGGAGTGGTGACTCCCAGAAGCTTCATCATCATTGTGGTGACACCGAGAACCATAATCATCGGGTTGGTGACTTCCAGAATTTTCATCATCTGGTTAGTGACTCCCATAAGCTTTATCATCAGGGTAGTGACTCTCAGAAGCTCCATCGTCATCAGTGTTGTGACTTCCCAAAGCTTCATCATTGGGATGGGGTCTCCCAGAAATTTCATCATCATCGGGATGGTGACTCCCAGAAGCTTCATCATTGAGGTGGTAATTCCCAGAATTTCATCATTGGGGTGGTGACTCCCGGAATCTTCATCATTGCAATGTTGAATCCCAGAAGCTTCATCATTGGAGCGGTGACAGTCAGAAGCTTCATCATCATTGAGGTGGTGACTCCCTGAAGCTTCATCAACGGGGTAGTGATTCCCAGAAATTTCATCATCTTTGTGGTGACTGCCAGAAGATTCATCATCGGGGTGGGGACTCCCAGAAGCTTCATCATTGGGGTCGTGATTCCCAGAAACTTGGTCATCGGGGTTGTGACTCTGAGAAGATTTATCATCGGGGAGTTTACTCCCAGAAGC
>NW_026666960.1:0-1395 GCF_009828535.3 Hylobates moloch | reverse complement strand
CCTGCCCAGTAAGGCTGCTGGGACGCTGTGTGATCTTAGGCAAGTCCCTTCCCCTCTCTGGGCCTCTGCGCGCCCTCCTACTGGAGGAACCGCTGCAGGCTGAAACCGTCTGGCCTCCAGCGCGGAGATACTGGCCCTCGTCCTAGCCAGCTGCCCTCCCCGCAGAATCCCGGGGGGACCCACCGGCACCCCTGGCCCCAGGCCGAGCTCTCGCTCACCTCGCGGCTTCTCTGTGTGCCCGGAGGCCAGCGCCACGCGGAGCCCGCGGCCAGTGGCTGGGAAGCCTGGGAGGTCGCGCCCAGGGAGGGGAAGCGAGGAGGGAGAGGGGAGGAGGAGGCGGGAGGCGTCCGCAGGCTGGGGGGGATTATTAGTGCATTATAAAATTACTAAAAGTAAACGGAAAACAATTAAGGGGTTCAAGAGTAAATAAAGTTAATGGAACAAAATTAGCAGCAATTAGCGGCAGCGCCCGCGCTCGCTCCCCGCAGCCCGAGTGTGGTTTGGAGCCTGGGGCCTCCGGGCCGCGAACAAAGGCCTCCCGCCGGTACCGTCAGGCGCAGCCTGTGGGGGCCGGGCCCAGCGTCTCGGCCGGGGCGGGCGAGCTGGACCACCGGCCGCCCGCACCCCCCGCAAGCCGGGAGCTCCCTAATCCCGGGCCGAGCGGCAGGTGCCGGCTCCACCGCAGGTCTGGCCTTGCCCGCGCTGCTCGGGAAACGCTGCAAACTTTCCGATAACGCGGAGAGGCGGGGGGTTCTGTGCAGATGAGATTATCGATAGTTATTGAAAGTCCCCAAATAGGATCTACAAAGCAGGCTCCTGCGCCTTTAATAGAATTCTAGATAATCTTTTATCACAACAAGACACCCACATAGAATTATTTAAACAGATTGGACGGCTGCAGCAGCAAATTTCAATTATTCTAATGCTTTAATAAATGTGGTGCGTGTGTATTAAATTCAAGCTTCTTAATCCAAATTTTACGATTTAACTGCACTGATTTTTCATTACTGCAACACCCACAAGCGACAATGGCCCGCTCCTCTCTCGGGGAGGGTGATCCCAGCTCAGAAAAGCCGAGAGGGGCGCGCGGAGTCGGGCGGCCGAGAGGAAAGGGAGTCACGGCCGGGCGAGGGGCGCCGGGCGCGGGGAGACCCCGGAAAGGCAAGGAGAGAGCGGCCGGGAGGAAGAGAGGACGCCCAGCGGGGCCCAGAGAGCCGCAGACTGGCCAGCCCCGCGCCCCGCTCCTCCCAGCTCCGGGCTTCTGTCCCCACGCGCCCCCTCCATACTCACGCCAGCTCTGCCCGGCCCGGTGGATCCCCGCGCGGGGGGTTCCGTCCGGGCCCCCTCTGGGCGGCGCCCCGGGCAGAGGGGCCCACGAGGAAGGGTATCGGGGTG
>NW_026666959.1:0-1395 GCF_009828535.3 Hylobates moloch | reverse complement strand
TACAAAAAAAAAAAAAAAAAAAAGTTAGCCAGGCATGGTGGCAAGAGTCTGTAATCCCAGCTACTTGGGATGTTGAGGCAGGAGAATCGGTTGAATCTGGGAGACGGAGGTTGCAGTGAGCCACGAGCCAAGATCACACCATTGCACTCCAGCCTGGAAAAGAGCGAAACTCCGTCTCAAAAAAAAAAAAAAATTATCTATAAAATTAATTTATCCATCACTGACCAAATGTAATACTGAAAATATAAGACTACTTAACAAGACTGAGCATCTTATCCTCTCCCAGTAGGTTACTTACCTTTGTGAATAACAGGATTAAGTGCTCTAATTCAGATAGTAATCATGAAATTGTACTATTAAATCTTCCATGGAGGAAATTACCTGGAGCAATTACCTGCATCCCTTATTTATTTTATTTTATTCCTTTTTTTTTTCTTGAGATGGGGTCTCACTCTGTCACCCAGGCTGGAGTGCGGTGGCACAATCATGGCCCACTTGTCTCCATCTTTCAGGCTCAACCAATCCTCCCACCTCAGCCTTCCAAGCAACTGGGACCACACCCAGCTAATTTTTTTTTTTAACTTTTTTGTAAAGACAGGGACTCACTATGTTGCCCAGGCTGATTTCAAACTCCTGGCCTCAAGCAATCCTCCTACCTCAGCCTCCCAAAGTGCTAGGATTACAGGTGTGAGCCACCCTGTGCAGACCCTCATTTTATGATACAAAATGTGTTTTCAATTATACTAAGAGGGCCAGGAGTGGTGACTCACGCCTGTAATCCCAGCACTTTGGGAGGCTGAGGCATGCAGATCGCTTGAGCTCACAAGTTGGAGACCAGCCTGGGTAACATGGTGAGACCCCAGTCTCTACAGAAAATACAAAAATTAGCCTGACATAGCAAAACTCCATCTCTACAAAAAAATACAAAAATTAGCCAGGCGTGGTAGCTTGTGCCTGTAGCCCCAGCCACTTGGGAGGCTGAGGTGGGAGGATCACTTGCACCTGGAAGGCAGAGGTGGCAGCGGGCCGAGATCAAGCTACTGTACTCCAGCCTGGGCAACAGAGCAAGCCCTGCTTCAAACAAACAAAAAGACTATAACTGCCCACTCTTGTCTTTTTGGCCAGCACAGTGGTTCACACCTTTAATCTTAGCACTTTGGGAGGCTGAGGCAGGAGGATTGCTTGAGCTCAGCAATTCGAGATCAGCCTGGGCAACATAGTGAGACCCCATCTCTATTTTTAATATAAAAAAAAATTATCTGGGCATGGTGGCATGCACCTGTAGTCCTGGCTATTCAGGAGGCTGAGGCAGGACAACTGCTTGAGATCAGGAGGCGGAGGTCGCAGTGAGCCAAGATTGCACCACTGCACTCCAGCCTGGGCAACAAGAGTGAA
>NW_026666958.1:0-1395 GCF_009828535.3 Hylobates moloch | reverse complement strand
AGCTGTTATTCACCAGCCTCCAACAACAATGGCACGTTTTCTGCTCCGTTGCAGAACTGGCCGTGGTTTACATCCAGGAAGGGATTGGTCAGTCACCTGTGCCAGGTCCCTGGGGGACCCTGAGCCCAACGGTATAAAGGGCGGCTGTGGGAGGAGTAGCACAGCCTCTCCCAGCCCCAGCAAGCGACCTGTCAGGCAGCCGTGGACACAGACCCCGGAGATGAAGCCCCTACTCTTGGCCGTCAGCCTCAGCCTCGTTGCTGCCCTGCAGGCCCACCACCTCCTGGCCTCAGACGAGGAGATTCAGGATGTGAGGCTTGGATAGGGAAGGGTGGGCTGGAGGGGGCATGGGGCGAGGCTGAGACTGGACGGAGACCCTCATACCTCCCCCATCCAAGGAGACCCTCATTTTTGGGTTGGGCATTAAAGTCCTGCCCCGAGGGAACGGTGAGATGGGGCAGCAGGGGTCTGGGATGGCGGGGTAGGTGGTGCAGGGGCACAGAGTGGGCAGGGCTGGGAGGGTGGGGGTCTGGCTGACTTCGCTTCTCTCCTGGGGGTGAGGGCTCCTGTGGTCCTGGCCGACTTGCGGGGGCTGGAGCCACCTTCAAGTGGGCCTGGCGAGGGTGCTGGGTGTTTTCTGGGTGGGTTAGATCGGGGAATGTTCCCCGTCTCCAGCCCTTGGGGTAGGTAGAGTCTGGGGGCTGCAGGCCAGGGAAGGGGGAGGCTCTGGAGTGGTCGGCCTGAGCCTGATGGAGAGGAACTTTCCCCAGGTGTCAGGGACGTGGTATCTGAAGGCCATGACGGTGGACAGGGAGCTCCCTGAGATGAATCTGGAATCGGTGACACCTATGACCCTCACAGCCCTGGAAGGGGGCAACCTGGAAGCCAAGGCTACCATGCTGTGAGTGTCTGCCAGCCACCGGGCACCTGCAACCTGGTCTAGGGCCTTCCCTTTCCCCACCCAGGAGAGCTCTGGTGCTGGGGAGGTGGGCAGACCTGCTGGGAGGCCCCTCTCAGCCCTGCCTGCAATGCTTGAGGGCAAACTGTGCCACTGAGGTGCCTCGGCTGGAGGGGGCCTGAGGGGGCAGAGGCCCTGGATCAGACCCTGTGGGCTACCAGCGTCAGCGCTGGGTACCGCCCACCTCCTCCTCCGACTAGGGAATGTCTGGTGACGTGCAGGCCCCTTTGGGAAAAGGTGTTTACCCCCGACCAGAGTCAGAGCCAGTCCTGGCAGTAAATTTCTGCTTTGGAGAAGTGCAGGGATGGGGTTTGCGGAATGACCAAGAGGGGGCATAGGACACCGTGGAGAAGACCCCCTTGAAGTCCTTGTGTAGCACTCACCTGTGCTGCTTCCACCCGCGTGGCTCACTTCTGTGACTTCCCACCTGTGTGATT
>NW_026666957.1:0-1395 GCF_009828535.3 Hylobates moloch | reverse complement strand
TATGAAACACTCTTTCTGTAGAAACTGCAAGGGGCCATGTGGAGCACTACGGGGCCTATAGTGGAAAAAGGAATATCTTCAAATAAAAATTACACAGAAGCATTCTGTGAAACTTCTTTCTGTTCTGTGCATTCAGCTAAGAGAGTTGAAGCATACTTTTGATAGAGCAGTTCTGAAACACTATTACTGTAGAAACTGCAAGTAGACATTCTGAGCGCTAAGGGGCTTACAGTGGAAAAAGGAATATCTTCAAATAGAAACTACACGGAAGCATTCTGTGTAACTTGTTTCTGTTCTGTGAATTCAACTAACAGAGTTGAAGTTACTTTTGATTGAGCAGTTCTGAAACACTGTTTCTGTATAAACTGCCAGTGGACGTTCTGAGCGCCAAAGGTCTTATAGTGGAAAAAGGATTGTCTTCAAATAAAAACCACACAGAGGCATTCTGTGAAACTTCTTACTGTTCTATGCATTCAACTAACTGAGTTGAAGCTTACTTTTGATTGAGCAGTTCTTAAACACTCTTTCTGTAGAAACTGCACGGGAACATTCGGATCGCTAAATGGCCTCCAGGGGAAAAAGGAATTTCTTCAAATAAAAACTGCAGAGAAGCATCCTGTGAAACTGCTTTCTGTTCTGTGCATTCAAGTAACAGAGTTGAAGCTATCTTTTGATTGAACAGTTCTGAAACACTCTTTCTGTGGAAACTGGAAGGGGACATTCGGAGCACTAAGGGGCCTTTAGTGGAAAAAGAAATATCTTCAAATAAAAACTACACAGAAGCATTCTCTTAAACTTCTTTCTCTTCTGTGCATGCAACTAACAGAGTTGAAGCTTACTTTTGATTGAGCAGTTCTGAAACACTGTTTCTGTAGAAACTGCAAGGGGAAATTCGGAGACATATGCTGCCTGTAGTGGAAAAAGGAATATCTTCAAATAAAAACTACACAGAAGCATTCTGTGAAACTTCTTTCTGTTCTGTGCATTGAACTAACAGAGTTGAAGCTTAGTTTTGATAGAGCCGCTCTGAAACACTCCTTCTGTTGAAAATGTAAGGGGACATTCAGAGCGCTAAGGGTCCTATAGTGGAAAAAGGAATATCTTCAAATAAAAACTACACAGAAGCATTCTGTGAAACTTCTTGCTGTTCTGTGCATTCAACTAAGAGATTTGAAGCATACTTTTGATAGAGCAGTTCTGAAACTTTCTTTCTGTAGAAACTGCAATTAGACATTCTGAGCGCTAAGGGGCTTACAGTGGAAAAAGGGATATCTTCAAATAAAAACTACACGGAAGCATTCTGTGTAACTTCTTTCTGTTCTGTGCATTCAACTAACGGAGTTGAAGCATACTTTTGATTGAGTAGTTCTGAAACACTGTTTCTGTAGAAACTGC
>NW_026666956.1:0-1395 GCF_009828535.3 Hylobates moloch | reverse complement strand
CACTCTTTCTGTAGAAACTTCAAAGGGTCATTCGGAGCGCTAAGGTGCCTATAGTAGAAAAAAAATATGTTCAAATAAAAACTACACAGAACTATTCTCTGACACTTCTTTCTGTTCTGTGCATTCAAGTAACAGTGTTGAAGCTTTGTTTTGATTGAGCAGTTCTGAAACACTCTTTCTGTAGAAACTGCAAGTGGACATTCGGAGCGCTATGGGTCCTATAGTGGAAAAAGGAATAACTTCAAATAAAAACTACACAGAAGAATTCTGTGAAACTACTTTCTATTCTGTGCATTCAACCAACAGAGTTGAAAGTTGCTTTTGATTGAGCAGTTCTGAAACACTCTTCCTGTAGAAAGTGCAACGGGACATTCAGAGCGCTAGGGGCCCTATGGTGGAAAAAGGATCATCTTCAAATAAAAACTACACAGAAGCATTCTGTGCAACTTATTTGTGTTCTGTGCCTTCAACTAAGAGAATTGAAGCTTACTTTTGATTGAGGAGTTCTGAAACACTCTTTCTGTAGAAAGTGCAAGGAGACCTACGGAACGCTAAGGGGCCTATAGTGGAAAAAAATATCTTCAAATAAAAACTACACTGAAGTATTCTGTGAAACCTCTTTCTGTTCTGTGCATTCAACTAACGGAGTTGAAGCTTTCTTTTGATTGAGCAGTTCTGAAACCCTCTTTCTGTAGAAACTGCAAGGGGACATTCGGAGCTTTAAGGGGCCTAGAGTGGAAAAAGAAATATCTTCAAATAAAAACTACACAGAAGCATTCTGTGAAATTTCTTTCTGTTCTATGCATTCAACTAACAGAGTTGAAGCTTACTTTTGATTGAGCAGCTCTGAAACACTCTTTCTGTAGAAACTGCAAGGGGACATTCCGAGAGCTAAGGCACCTATATTGGAAAATGCAATACATTCAAATAAAAACTACATAGAAGCATTCTTTGAAACTCCTTTCTGATCTGTGCATTCAACTAGCTGATTTGAAGCTTACTTTTGATTGAGCAGTTCTGAAACACTGTTTCTGTAGAAACTGCTAGTGGACGTTCGGAGCACCCAGGGGCCTATAGTGTAAAAAGGAATAACTTCATATAAAAACCACACAGAAGCATTCTGCCAAACTTCTTTCTAATCTGTGCATTCAACTAACAGAGCTGAAGCTTACATTTGATTGAGCAGTTCTGAAACACTCTTTCTGTAGAAACTGCTAGGGGACATTCTGAGCTTTAAGGGGCCTATAGTGGAAAAAGAAATATCTTCAAATAAAAACTACACACAAGCATTCTGTGAAACTTCTATCCATTCTGTGCATTCAACTAACAGAGTAGAAGCTTACTTTTTATCGAACAGTTCTGAAACACTCTTTCTGTAGAAACTGCAAATGGACA
>NW_026666955.1:290-1395 GCF_009828535.3 Hylobates moloch | reverse complement strand
AGGTTCAAACAATTCTCTTGCCTCAGCCTCCCGAGTAGCTGGGACTACAGGCGTGTGCCACCATGCCCAGCTAAGTTTTGTATTTTTAGTAGTGACAGGGTTTCACCATGTTGGCCAGGCTCGTCTCAAACTCCTGATCTCAAATGATCCACCTGCCTCAGCCTCCCAAAGTGCTGGGATTACACGCATGAGCCACCGCGCCTGACATAAATTGGTTCTTTAAAAACTAGAAAAAGTACACACTTGTTGAAAGAAAATTTTAATACAAATGTACCTGTAATAAAATATGAATGTCCTTCTCTCCCCCGCATCAGTTTCCAGATGAATTCTTATTCAGCTTTACAGTTTTTGTATTAAGGATCCTTCCAGATCCTTTCCTGAGCAGATATAAATACAGTTTTTCATGTGACTATAAACATATGCTTATTTTATATATTGTTCTACAACTCTTTTTTTTTTTTTGAGATGGAGTCTCGCTCTGTCACCCAGGCTGGAGTGCAATGGCACGATCTTGGCTGACTACAACATCTGCCTCCCAGGTTCAAGCAATTCTCCTGCCTTGGCCTCCTGAGTAGCTGGGACTACAGGCGCCCACCACCATGCCCAGCTAATTTTTGTATTTTTAGTAGAGATGGGGTTTCACTATATTGGCCAGGCTGGTCTCGAACTCCTGACCTTGTGATCTGCCCACTTCGGCCTCCCAACATGCTGGGATTACAGGCATGACCCACCGTGCCCAGCCTACAACTCTTTTTTAATATGCCAAATTGACACAGCTGGAAAGACCTGGTGCTGAGACGTGACTCCCAGTCTATCTGACTCTAGAACCTACTTTGTTTCCAGTACACAAAAATGCCACGTCAACTTGGGAAGACCAGTTGGGTATTGTATAGTTATATGTCAGTTGAATTCTTGATTCAATCAAGACATTCCTCATCAGGGATTTCTGACTATTCAACAACCAGGAAATAAATAGTGGCACATTGACTAGATCATCTACTGACTGAAAATTATGAAAACTATGTTGCAACATGAAAAAGTAATTGTGGTAAAATCTTAAGTGGAAAAAAAAAATGGTATCTTCTGGTGATTTTTTTCCCAAACA
>NW_026666955.1:0-190 GCF_009828535.3 Hylobates moloch | reverse complement strand
CCTCAAAAAAAAGTTTGACACCCCAAAAAATATATTGACACCCTGTGAATGTGATCTTATTTGGAAATTAGATCTTTGCAGATGTAATCAAGTTAACATGAGACCATTAAGATGGGCTTTAATCCAATATAACTGGTTTTTTGTTTTTTTTTTTTTTGAGATGGAGTCTCACTCTGTTGCCCAGGCTGGA
>NW_026666954.1:418-1395 GCF_009828535.3 Hylobates moloch | reverse complement strand
TAGGAGTGGTGAGAGAGGGCATCCCTGTCTTGTGCCAGTTTTCAAAGGCAATGCTTCCAGTTTTTGCCCATTCAGTATGATATTGGCTGTGGGTTTGTCATAGATAGCTCTTACTATTTTGAGATACGTCCCATCAATACCTAATTTATTGAGAGTTTTTAGCATGAAGCGTTGTTGAATTTTGTCAAAGGCCTTTTCTGCATCTATTGAGATAATCATGTGGTTTTTGGTTCTGTTTATATGCTGGATTACATTTATTGATTTGCGTATGTTGAACCAGCCTTTCATCCCAGGAATGAAGTCCACTTGATCATGGTGGATAAGCTTTTTGATGTGCTGCTGGATTCGGTTTGCCAGTATTTTATTGAGGATTTTTGCATCAATGTTTATCAAGGTTATTGGTCTAAAGTTCTTTTTGGTTGTGTCTCTGCCAGGCTATGGTATCAGGATGATGCTGGCCTCATAAAATGAGTTAGGCAGGATTCCCTCTTTTTCTATTGATTGGAATAGGTTCAGAAGGAATGGTACCAGCTCCTTTTTGTACCTCTGGTAGAATTCGGCTGTGAATCCATCTGGTCCTGGACTTTTTTTGCTTAGTGAGCTATTGATTATTGCCTCAATTTCAGAGCCTGTTATTGGTCTATTCAGAGATTCAACTTCTTCCAGGTTTAGTCTTGGGAGGATGTATGTGTCGAGGAATTTATCCATTTCTTCTAGATTTTCCAGTTTATTTGTGTAGAGGTGTTTATAGTATTCTCTGATGGTAGTTTGTATTTCTGTGGGATTGGTAGTGATATCCCATTTATCATTTTCTACTGCATCTATTTGATTCTTCTCTCTTTTCTTATTAGTCTTGCTAGTGGTCTATCAATTTTGTTGATCTTTTCAAAACACCAGCTCCTGGGTTCATTAATTTTTTGAAGGGTTTTTTGTGTCTCTATTTCCTTCAGTTCTGCTCTGATCTTAGTTATTTCTTG
>NW_026666954.1:0-318 GCF_009828535.3 Hylobates moloch | reverse complement strand
TACCCAGTAGTCATTCAGGAGCAGGTTGTTCTGTTTCCATGTAGTTGAGTGGTTTTGAGTGAATTTCTTAATCCTGGGTTTAATTTGATTGCACTGTGGTCTGAGAGACAGTTTGTTATAATTTCTATTCTTTTACATTTGCTGAGGAGTGCTTTACTTCCAACTATGTGGTCAATTTTGGAGTAGGTGCGGTGTGGTGCTGAAAACAATGTATATTCTGTTGATTTGGGGTGGAGAGTTCTGTAGGTGTCTATTAGGTCTACTTGGTGCAGAGCTGAGTTCAATTCCTGTGTATCCTTGTTAACTTTCTGTCTCATT
>NW_026666953.1:0-1396 GCF_009828535.3 Hylobates moloch | reverse complement strand
TGTGAAAAGTGAGGTTCAACTCTGTTAGTTGAATGCACAGAACAGAAGGAAGTTTCACAGAATGCTTCTGTGTAGTTTTTATTTGAAGACATTCTTTTTTCCACTATAGGCCCCTTAGCGTTCTGAATGTCAACTTGCAGTTTCTACAGAAAGAGTGTTTCAGAACTGCTCAATCAAAAGTAAGCTTCAACTCTCTTAGATGAATGCAAAGAACAGAAAGAAGTTTCACAGAATGCTTCTGTGTAGTTTTTATTTGAAGAAATTCCCTTTTCCACTACACGCCCCTTAGCCCTCCAAATGTCCACTTGCAGTTTCTAGAGAAAGACTCTTTCACAACTGCTCAATCAAAAGTAAGCTTCAATTCAGTTAGTTGAATGCACAGAACAGAAAGAAGTTTCACAGAATGCTTCTGTGTAATTTTTATTTCCAGATATACGTTTTTCCACTACAGGACCCTTAGCGCTCCGAATGTCCACTTGCAGTTTCTACAGAAAGAGTGTTTCAGAACTGCTCAATCAAAAGTAAGCTTCAGCTCTGTTAGTTGAATGCAAAGAACAGAAAGAAGTTTCACAGCATGCTTCTGTGCAGTTTTTATTTGAGGTTAATCCTTTTTCCACTATACGTCCCGTAGCACTCTGAATGTCCACTTGTAGTTTCTACAGAAGGAGTGTTTCAGAACTGCTCAATCAAAAGTAAGGTTCATCTCTGTTAGTTGACTGCACAGAACACAAAGAAGTTTCACAGAATGCTTCTGTGTAGTTTTCATTTGAAGATATAACTTTTTCCACCGCAGGCCCCTTAGCGCTCTGTATGTCCACTTGCAGTTTCTACAGAAAGAGTGTTTCAGAACTGTTCAATCAAAAGTTAACTTCAACTCTGTTAGTTGAAGGCACACAACAGAAAGAAGTATCACAGAATGCTTCTGTGCAGTATTTATATGAAGATATTCCTTTTTCCACTATAGGCACTTTAGAGCTCGGATTGTCCACTTGCACTTTCCACAGAAAGAGTGTTTCAGAACTGCTCAACCAGAAGTTTGCTTCAACTCTTTTAGTTGAATGCACAGAACAGAAAGAAGTTTCACAGAATGCTTCTGTGTAGTTTTTATTTGAAGATATTCCTTTTTCCACTCTAGGTCCGATAGCCCTCCGAATGTCCACTTGCAGTTTCATGAGAAAGAGTGTTTCGGAACTGCTCAATGAAAAGTAAGCTTCAATTCTATTAGTTGAATGCACAGAACAGAAAGAAGTTTCACAGAATGCTTTTGTGTAGTTTTTATTTGAGGATAGTCCTTTTTCCACTATACGTCACTTAGAGCTCTGAATGTCCACTTGCGGTTTCTGCAGAAGGAGTGTTTCAGAACTGCTCAATCAAAAGTAAGGTTCAGCTCTGTTAG
>NW_026666952.1:0-1396 GCF_009828535.3 Hylobates moloch | reverse complement strand
GGGGAAGAGCTGATGTTCCAGTTTCAGGGTCGTGTAGCTGCAGACCTGGGGAAGAGCTGATGTTCCAGTTTCAGGGTGGTTCAGCCGCAGACTGGGGAGGAGCTGATGTTCCAGTCTGAGGGTCGTGCAGCGGCAGACCCGGGGAGGTGCTGATGTTCCAATTTGAGGGTCGTGCAGCCGCAGACCCGGGGAGGAGCTGATGTTCCGGTTTGAAGGTCTTGCAGCCGCAGACCCGGAGAGGAGCTGATGTTCCGGTTTGAGAGTCTTGCAGCCGCGGAGCCGTGCAGGAGCAGATGTACCGGTTTGAGGGTCTTGCAGCCGCGACTCAGGAAGGAGCTGATGTTCCGGTTTGAGGGTTTTGCAGCCGCGGACCCGGGGACGAGGTGATGTTCCTTTTGGGGGTCTTGCAGCCGCAGACCCGGGGAGGAGCTGATGTTCCGCTTTGGGCGCCTTGCAGCCGCAGACCCGGTGAGGAGCTGATGTTCCGCTTTGAGGGTCTCGCAGCCCGAGACCAGGGAAGAGCTGATGTTCGGGTTTGAGGGTCTTACAGACCCAAGGAGGAGCTGATGTTCCGGTTTGAGGGTCTTGCAGCCGCAGACCAGTGGAGGAGCTGATGTTCCGGTTGGACGGTCCTACAGCCGCGGACACGGGCAGGAGCTCATGTTCCGGTTTGGGCGTCTTGTAGCCTTGGACCCTGGGAGGAGTTGTTGTTCCGGTTTGAGGGTCCTACAGCCGCAGACCCGTGGAGGAGCTGATGTTGCGGTTTGAGGGCTTTTTTTTTTTTTTTTTGGTTAGAAATAATTTAATTCAACTTCCTTTGTTTTACATATGAAAAGATTCAAGTTTATCCAAGGCCACACAGGTAATGTTTAGAATCCAGAACAGCAATTGGATTTTCTGCTTTCCAGGATCTTTAGTTCATCTTTCTTCCTTTCTACTTATGTATAATGCAGGAGCTGGCAAGTAGAGCTCTTTTAACTCTGTTTTGTTATCGCTGGGTTGGTTGGTTGGTTTGTCTGCTGTATTTTTCATATGTTTCGCCATGTTGGCTAGGCTGGTCTCGAACTCCTAGCCTCAAGTGATCAGCCCGCCTCGGCCTCCCAGAGCGCCGGGACTACAGGCGTGAGCCACCACGTCCAGGCCCCACATTGCTTCTGGCCTCCGTGGTAGACCTCCCAGACGGAGCGGCCGGGCAGAGGCGCTCCCCACTTCCCAGACGGGGCAGCTGGGCAGAGGCGCTCCTCACTTCTTCCCAGACAGGGCGGCCAGGCAAAGGCGCTCCTCACTTCCCAGACTGGTCGGCCGGGCAGAGGCGCTCCTCACTTCCCAGACGGGGCGGCCGGGCAGAGGCGCTCCTCACTTCTTCCCAGATGGGGCGGCCGGGCAGAGGCCCTCC
>NW_026666951.1:0-1396 GCF_009828535.3 Hylobates moloch | reverse complement strand
TTCTCTCTTCATTTCATTCATTTCATCTTCCATCAGTGATACCGTTTTTTCCAGTTGATCGCATCTGCTACTGAGGCTTCTGCAATCTTCGCGTAGTTCTCGAAACTTGGCTTTCAGCTCCATCAGCTCCTTTAAGCCCTTCTCTCCATTGGTTATTCTAGTTATCCATTCTTCTAATATTTTTTCAAAGTTTTTAACTTCTTTGCTATTGTTTTGAATTTCCTCTCGTAGCTCAGAGTAGTTTGATCGTCTGAAGCCTTCTTCTCTCAACTCATCAAAGTCATCCTCCATCCAGCTTTGTTCCGTTGCTGGTGAGGAACTGCGTTCCTTTGGAGGAGGAGAGGTGCTCTGTATTTTAGAGTTTCCAGTTTTTCTGCTCTGTTTTTTCCCCATCTTTGTGGTTTTTTCTACTATTTGTCTTTGATGATGGTGATGTACACATGAGTTTTTGGTGTGGATGTCCTTTCTGTTTGTTAGTTTTCCTTCTACCAGACAGGACCCTCAGCTGCAGGTCTTTTGGAGTTTACTAGAGGTCCACTCCAGACCCTGTTTGGCTGGGTGTCAGCAGCGGTGGCTGCAGAACAGCGGATTTTCGTGAGACCACAAATTCAGCTGTCTGATAGTTCGTCTGAAAGTTTTGTCTCAGGGGAGTACCCGGTTGAATGAGGTGTCAGTCTGTCCCTACTGGGGGGGTGCCTCCCAGTTAGGCTGCTCATGGGTGAGGGACCCACTTTAGGAGGCAGTCTGTCCGTTCTCAGATCTCCAGCTGCGTGCTGGCAGAACCACTACTCTCTTCAAAGCTGTCAGTCAGACAGGGACCTTTAAGACTGTGGAGGATCTTGCTGAGTTTTTGTTTGTCTGTGCCCTGCCCTCAGAGGTGGAGCCTACAGAGGCAGGCAGGCCTCCTTGAGCTGTGGTGGGCTCCACCCAGTTCGAGCTTCCTGGCTGCTTTGTTTACCTAAGCAAGCCTGGGCAATGGCGGGTGCCCCTCCCCCAGCCTCGCTGCCGCCTTGCAGCTTGATCTCAGACTGCTGTGCTAGCAATCAGCGAGACTCCGTGGGCACAGGACCCTCCGAGCCAGGTGCGGGACACAATCTCCTAGTGTGCCATTTTCCAGGCCCGTTGGAAAAGCGCAGTATTGGGGTGGGACTGACCCGATATTCCAGGTGCTGTCTGTTTCCCCTTTCTTTGACTAGGACAGGGAACTCCCTGACCCCTTGCGCTTCCCGAGTGAGGCAATGCCTCGCCCTGCTTCGGCTCGTGCACAGTGCGCTTCACCGACTGTCCTGCACCCACTGTTAGGCACTCCCTAGTGAGATGAAACCGGTACCTCAAGCAGAAATGCAGAAATCACCCGTCTTCTGTGTCGCTGGGGCTGGGAGCTGGAGACCGGAGC
>NW_026666950.1:0-1396 GCF_009828535.3 Hylobates moloch | reverse complement strand
CTGTTCTTCTAGAATCTGCAAAGGTTTATCTGTGATTGCTTTGAGGCCTATGGTGAAAAAGGATAGATCATCACATATAAACTAGACAGTAGCTTTCTGAGAAAATTCTTTGTGATGCAGTCATTCCTTTCACAGAGTTGAACCATTGTTTTGATTGAGCAATTTGGAAACACTGTTTTTGTACTATCTGCAAAAGGATACTTGGGAGTGCGCTGAGGCCTATGGTGAAAAAGGAAATATCTTCACATAAAAACTATAAAGAAGGTTTCTGAGAAACTGCTTTGTGATGTGTGCATTCATCTCAAAGAGGTAAACCTTTCTTTCCATTTAGCAATTTGGAAAATCTGTTCTTCCAGTATCTGAAAAGGGATATTATTGAGCGCTTTGCAGCCTGTGATGTAAAAGGAAGTATCGTCACAGAAAAACTAGACAGAAGCTTTCTGAGAAACTTTTTGTGATGTGTGCATTCGTCTCACAGAGGTAAACGTTTCTTATCATTGAGCAATTGGGAAACGCTGTTCTTCTAGAATGTGCAAAGGGATACTTATGAGCGCTTTGAGGCATATGGTAAAATAGGAAATATCTTCACATAAAAGCTAGATAGAAGCTTACTGAGAAACTTCTTTCTGATGTGTGCATTCATCTCATAGAGTTGAACAATTCTTTTCATTGAACAGTTCGGAAAAAGTTTTTTTGTAGAATCTGCAAAGGGATATTTGGGAGTGCATTGAGGCCTGTGGTGAAAAGGGAAATATGTTCTCATAAAAACTAGAAAAAAATCTTTCTGAGAAACTGCTTTGTGATGTGTGAATTCACCTCACAGAGGTAAACATTTCTTTTCATTGAGCAGTTTGGAAATTCTGTTCTTCTATAATCTACAAAGGGATATTTGTGAGTGCTTTGAGGCATATGGTGAAAAAGAAAATATCTACACATAAAAACCAGGCAGAAGCTTTCTGAGAAACTTCTTTGTGATGTGTCCATTCATCTCCAAGATTTGAACCATTGCTTTTTTTAGAGCAGTTTAGATACAGTCTTTTTGCAGAATCTGTAAAGGGATATTTGGGAGCACTTTGAGGCCAATGGCAAAAAAGGAAATGTCTTCACATAAAAAGTAGAAAGAAGCTTTCTGAGAAAGTGCTTTGTGATGTGTGCATTCATCTCACAGAGGTATGAGTTTCTTTTCTTTGTGCAATCTGGAAACTCTGTTTTTGGAGAATCTGCAAAGAGCTATCTGTGAGCACCTGGAGCCTTATGGTGAAAAAGGAAATATCTTCACATAAAAACTAGATAGAAACTTTCTGAGAAACTTCTTTGTGATGTGTGCATTCATCTAACAGAGTTGAACTTTTCTTTTGACTGAGCAGTTTTTAAATACTGTTTTTGTAGAATCTGC
>NW_026666949.1:0-1397 GCF_009828535.3 Hylobates moloch | reverse complement strand
GCCCCAGTGTCCCCATCAACAAAGAGAGCCCATTGTCAGCCACCCACCTCCCTGAGGCATTCTAAGCCACCCGCACAGCCCTCTGATGCCAGTCCTGCTCCCGGGTCACGCCAGCCCCATCTTACCCGTCTGTTTTTGCAGTTCGGACAGCCTCTCCAGCTCCTCTACCCACTGCATATAATGATTATTTTCCTTCTTCAATTTGTCTACCTGGCCAAAGCACAGGGGAAAGGGCCCTGGAGAGAGGGCCTGGTGGCTGGGCAGGCTGCCATCTCCCTCTCTGCCCCCACCTCCACAAAGCCCAGACCCATGACCACCTCTGGCTGTACTATTCCCATTTTACAGATGCCCAGAAAGATCCAGTGACCTATCTAAGGTGGGGGGTCTGAAGGGTCAGAACTCACTTCCTGCGACATTTCTGTCATCCTCTGCTGCCACTGGGCCTTCTCTCCTTTTAGACACTGAGCATATTTGTCTCGCTCTGATAGGCCTTGTTTAAATGTCTCCTTCAACTGCAAGAATGGGCACAGAAGTTAGGAAGGGCTGTCACTGGTCCTCACCTGCTCCTGGCCACCTGGGGTCATCTTCCTTCCACATCCCTCCCTCTGAAAACCTCACCTGTGTCAGCTGTTCCTTGAGCAGTGCCTGGTCCTGTAGGGACTGCTGTAACATCCTCTCCATACGTGCTCTACTGTGGCTCAAGAACTGGATGGTGAAGAGTGAGAAGTTTCAATCTGGAGAGCCCGGGACATTCCACACAGTGCCCATTAAAAGGGCTAGAGCTAGGCCCAATATACAACTCGGCCAGTAAAGATCAAGGCATTTCCAAGCCCGTGGTCTGGTTTTTAAAAGAATTCAGTAATGTTGGAAAGGACACGGAATGATATTTAATTTATAGCTGGCTAACAGAGGCCCAGAGAGATCAGAAAATATTGCTATTGTTATTACTGTTATTATTACCACTGTTTGAACCTTTATGGAGTGCTTCACCAGGTACCATGCTAGTGATTCCATTTAATCCTCGCAACCACCATAGGAGACAGTTACTATGATTACCTCTATTGTGTAGATGAAAAAACATGGAGTATTTGAGGTTAAGTGCTTGCCTAAGATCACTTAGGTAGAGCTGGGATTTAAACACCCAGGTCTATCCAATTCTCTAAGCCCATTTTTCTTGCTGGGGATGGGGGCACAGATAGGAAGGGGAAAATTAATCTTTTGTTCACTTTTTGAAAGGATGATACATTCGCATAGTCCAAAACTCAGAAGGTACAGAAGGGAAGTATCTCCCAGCCATCTTGTTGCTCTCTCCTGAATTTTTTATGAACGCTTGCAGACACATTTTATGTCTATTATCATAGTATGTACACAAACACGCACACACACACACATTTCCC
>NW_026666948.1:850-1397 GCF_009828535.3 Hylobates moloch | reverse complement strand
AAAACTGCTCAATCAAAAGAAAGATTCTATTCTGTGACATGAAAGCACAGAATAGAAAGAAGTTTCACAGAATGCTTCTGCATAGTTTTTATCTGAGGATATTTCGTTTTTCACCATAGGCCTCAATATTCTCCAAATGTCCACTTGCAGATTCTACAAAAAGAGTGTTTCAAAACAGATCAATCAAAAGAAAGGTCCAACACTGTTAGGTGAATGCACAGAACACAGAAAAGCTCACAGAATGCTTCTGTGTAGTTTTTACTTGAAGAGATTTTGTTTTTCAATATAGTCCTCAATGTTCTCCAAATGTCCACTTGCAGATCCTTCAAAAAGAGTGTTTCAAAACTGCTCAATCAAAAGAAAGCTTCAACTCTGTGAGGTGAATCCACAGAATAGAAAGAAGTTTCACAGAATGCTTCTGTTTAGTTTTTATGGGAAGATATTTCGTTTTTCACCATAGGCCTCAATGTTCTCCAAATGTCCACTTGCAGATTCTACAAAAAGAGTGTTTCAAAACAGCTCAATCAAAAGAAATATTCAACTCTGT
>NW_026666948.1:0-750 GCF_009828535.3 Hylobates moloch | reverse complement strand
TTCCCATAAAAACTAAACAGAAGCATTCTGTTTAGTTTTTATGGGAAGATATTTCGTTTTTCACCATAGGCCTTAATGTTCTCCAAATGTCCACTTGCAGATTCTACAAAAAGAGTGTTTCAAAACAGCTCAATCAAAAGAAATATTCAACTCTGTTAGATGAATGCACAGAACAGAGAAAAGTTGCACAGAATGCTTCTGTTTAGTTTTTAATTGAAGATATTTCTTTTCTCACTATAGGCCTCTATGTTCTCCAAATGTCCACTTACAGATTCTACAAAAAGAGTGTTTCAAAACTGTTCAATCAAAAGAAAGGTTCAACTCTGTGAGATGAATGCACAGAATAGAAAGAAGTTTCACAAAATGGTTCTGTGTAGTTTTTATGGGAAGATATTTCGTTTTTCACGTAGGCCTCAATGTTCTCCAAATGTCCACTTGCATATTTTACAAAAAGAGTGTTTCAAAACAGCTCAATGAAAATAAAGGTTCAACTGTTAGATGAATGGACAGAACAGAGAAAAGTTTCACAGAATGCTTCTGTGTAGTTTCTTGGAAGATGTTTCGTTTTTCACTATAGTCCATAAAGTTCTCAAAATGTCCACTTGCAGATTCTACAAAAACAGTGTTTCAAAACTGCTCAATGAGAAGACAGGTTCAACTCTGTGGGATGAATGCACAGAATAGAACGAAATTTCACAGAACTATTCTGTGTAGTTTTTACTTGAAGATATTTCGTTTTTCTCCATAGGC
>NW_026666947.1:0-1397 GCF_009828535.3 Hylobates moloch | reverse complement strand
CAGTGTAAAAGTGTTCCTATTTCTCCACATCCTCTCCAGCACCTGTTGTTTCCTGACTTTTTAATGATGGCCATTCTAACTGGTGTGAGATGGTATCTCATTGTGGTTTTGATTTGCATTTCTCTGATGGCCAGTGATGATGAGCATTTTTGCATGTGTGTTTTGGCTGCACAAATGTCTTTTGAGAAGTATCTGTTCATGTCTTTGCCCACTTTTTGATGGGGTTGTTTTTTTCTTGTAAATTTGTTTGAGTTCATTGTAGATTTTGGATATTAGCCCTTTGTCAGATGAGTAGGTTGTGAAAATTTTCTCTCATTTTGTAGTTTGCCTGTTCACTCTGATGGTAGTTTCTTTTGCTGTGCAGAAGCTCTTTAGTTTAATTAGATCCCATTTGTCAATTTTGGCTTTTGTTGCCATTGCTTTTGGTGTTCTGGACATGAAGTCCTTGCCCATGCCTATGTCCTGAATGGTAATGCCTAGATTTTCTTCTAGGCTTTTTATGGTCTTAGGTCTAACATGTAAGTCTTTAATACATCTTGAATTAATTTTTGTATAAAGTGTAAGGAAGGGATCCACTTTCAGCTTTCTACATATGGCTAGCCAGTTTTCCCAGCACCATTTATGAAATAGGGAATCCTTATCCCATTGCTTGTTTTTGTCAGGTTTGTCAAAGATCAGATAGTTGTAGATGTGCGGCATTATTTCTGAGGGCTCTGTTCTGTTCCATTGGTCTGTGTCTTTGTTTGGGTACCAGTACCATGCTGTTTTGGTTACTGTAGCCTTGTAGTATAGTTTGAAGTCAGGTAGCGTGATGCCTCCAGCTTTGTTCTTTTGGCTTAGGATTGACTTGGCGATGTGGGATGTTTTTTGGTTCCATATGAACTTTAGTTTTTTCCAATTCTGTGAAGAAAGTCATTGGTAGCTTGATGGGGATGGCATTGAATCTATAAATTACCTTGGACAGTATGGCCATTTTCACAATATTGATTCTTCTAACCCATGAGCATGGAGTGTTCTTCCATTTGTTTGTATCCTCTTTTATTTCATTGAGCAGTTGTTTGTAGTTCTCCTTGAAGAGGTCCTTCACATCCCTTGTAAGTTGGATTCCTAGGTATTTTATTGTCTTTGAAGCAATTGTGAATGGTAGTTCAATCATGATTTGGCTCTCTGTTTGTCTGTTATTGGTGTATAAGAATGCTTGTGATTTTTGTACATTGATTTTGTATGCTGAGACTTTGCTGAAGTTGCTTATCAGCTTAAGGAGATTTTGGGCTGAGACAATGGGGTTTTCTAGATATACAATCATGTCATCTGCAAACAGGGACAATTTGACTTCCTCTTTTCCTGATTGAATACCCTTTATTTCCTTCTCCTGCCTCATTGCCCTGGCCAGAACT
>NW_026666946.1:0-1398 GCF_009828535.3 Hylobates moloch | reverse complement strand
TGGAGTGGAGAGGAGTGGAATGGAATGGCATGGAGGGGAATGGAATGCAATGGAATGGAATGGAATGCAGTGGAGTGCAGTGTACTGGAATGGAGTAGAGAGGAATGGAGTGGAGTGGCAAGGAGTGGAATGGAATGTAGTGGAGTGGAGTACAGTGGAATGGGAAGCAAGGGAATGGAGTGGAGTGGATTGGAATTTGAGTGGAATGGAATGGAATAGAATAGGGTGGAGTGGAGTGGAATGGGAAGGAATGAAATGGAGTGGAGTGGGGTGGAGTGGAGTAGAGTGGATTTGAGTGGAATGGAATGGAATGCAGTGCATTGGAGTGGAGTGGAGTGGGGTGGAGTGGAGTAGAGTGGATTTGAGTGGAATGGAATGGAATGCAGTGCATTGGAGTGGAGGGGAGTGGGATGGAATGCAATGGAAGGGAGTGGAAAGGAATGGAATGCAATGGAAGGAATGTAATAGAATTGAATGGAAAGGAGTGGGGTGGAGTACAGTGTAGTGGAATGAATTGGAAAGGAATGGAGTGGAGTAGAGAGGAGTGGAATGGAGTGCAGTGGAATGGAATGGAGTGGAGTGGAGTAGAGTTCAATGGGTAGGAATGGAATGAAGTAGAGTGGAGTAGATTGGAGTGGAGAGGAGTGGATTCGAGTGGAATTGAATGGAATGAAATGGAGTGGAATGGAATTCAGTGGATTGTAGTGGAGTGGAGTGCAGTGGAATGCAGTGGAATGGAAGGGAATGGAATGGAATGGAATGGAATGAAATGGAATGGAATGGAAGGAAACGGAATGGAATGGAAGGGGAGTGAATGGTGTGGAGTAGAGGGCAGTGTGGTGGAATGCAATAGAAATGAATGGAGTGCAGTGGAGTGTTTCGGAATGGAATGGAATGAAGCAGAGTGGAGAAGGGTGGATTCGAGTGGAATGGAAAGGAATGGAATGGAATGGAATGCAGTGGATCAGAGTGGATTAGAGTGGAATGGAAGGGAATGGAATGGAATACAATGCAGTGGAACAGAATGGAAAGGAATAGCATGGAATGGATTGGATTGGAGTGCAATGTAGTGGAATGGAGTAGAAAGGAATGGAATGGAGTGGAGTGGAGTGCAATGGAATGGAATGGAATGGAATGGAATGGAATGGAATGGAATAGATGGGAGTGGAGTGGAGTTGAAAGGCAAGGAATGGACTGGATTGGAGTGGAGTGGAAAGGAGTGGTTTCTAATGGAATGGAATAGAATGGAATGGAATGGAGAGGAGTGGAGTGCAGTGGATTGGAGTGGAGTGGAGTGGAATGTTATGGAATGGAAGGGAAAGGAATGGAATGGAATGCAATGGAATCGAATGAAATGGAATGGAATGGATTGGAGTGCAGTGAAGTGCAGTTAGAAGA
>NW_026666945.1:0-1398 GCF_009828535.3 Hylobates moloch | reverse complement strand
TGGATTGGAGTGGAGTAGAAAGGAGTGGAGTGGAGGGGATTAGAGTGGATTCGAGTGGAATGGAATGAAAAAAAACGAACAGAATTGAATGGAATTCAGTAGATTGTAGTGGATTGGAGTGGAATTGAAGGGAATTGAAAGGAATTGAACAGAATGGAAATGAACGGAATGCACTGGAACAGAATGGAATGGAATAGAATTCAATGGGGTGGAGGGTAGTGGAGTGGAATGGGAAGGAAAGGAAAGGAGTGGAGTTGAGTGGAGTGCAGTGGAGTGGAATGGAGTGGAATAGAATTAGATGGAATGGAATGTGGTGAAGTGGAGAAGAGTGGAGGGTAGTGAAATGGAATGGAATGCATGTGATTGGAATGGTGTGGAGTGGAGTGCAGTGGAATGGAATGGAAGGGAATGGAATAGAATGGAATAAAATGAAATGGAACAGAATGAAATGGTATGGAATGGAAAGGAGTGGAGTGCAGTTTAGTGGAATGGAGTAGAAAGTATTGGAGTGGAATGGAATGGAAGAGAAGAGGATGGAATGGAATGGATTCTAATGGAATGGAGTGGAAGAGAGTACATTGGAGAACACTGTGGTGGAATAGAATAGAAAGCAAAGGAGTGGAGTGGAGTGGAGAGGAACGGAATGGAATGGAATGGAATGGAATGGAATGGAATGGAATGGAGTTGAGGGGAGTGGAATGGGAAGGAAAGGAATGGAGTGGAGTGGAGACGAGTGGAGTGGAGTAGGGTAGATTCGAATTGAAGGGAATGGAATAGAATCGAAAGTAGATGAGTGTAGTGAAGTGGAATGGGCTGTAATGGAGTTGACTTGTGTAGACGGGAGTGTAGTGGAGTGGCATGGAGTGCAATACAATGGGATCCAATGGAATGGAGGGGAGAGTAGAGGAGTGGAGAGTAGTGTAATGTAATGGAAAGGAATGGAATAGAAAGCAGTTGATTGGAGTGGAGTGGATTCCAATGGAGAGGAAAGGTAGGGAATGGAATGGAAAAAAAGTAACGGAATGGAATGGAAAGGAGTGGAATGGAATGTAGTGGAAAGCAGTGTAGTGGAGTGGAATAGAAATGAATGGAGTGGAATGGAGTGCAATGGAATGGAATAGAATGGAATGGAATGGAGTGGAGGGGGTGCAGGGTTGTGGAATGGAGTACAACGCAGTGGAGTGGAGTAGAAAGGAATTGAGTGGAGTGGAGTGGAATGGAATGGAATGGAAAGGAATGGAGTGGAGTGGAGTTGAATGTGAAGGAATGGAATGTCAGGGAGTGGAGTGGATCCGAGTGTAATAGAATGGAATGCAGTGGAGTGGATTGGAGTGGAGTGGAGGGAAATTAATGGAATGGAATGCAATGGAATGGAATGGAAAGGAATGGAATGGAAAG
>NW_026666944.1:0-1398 GCF_009828535.3 Hylobates moloch | reverse complement strand
AATATTTGTCAAATATGAAATACCAATTTAAAAGCCAAACTTTCTATATGTCTCAAATTAAAATACACACATTCTATGTCAATTCTATGACCTTTACTTTGAATCATTTGGCACTTTAAAAACCTTTCATGGACTTGATGTGCTCAGGCAAATTAACTTACCCTCTCTTTTTTTGAGAGGGAAGACTCACTCTGTCACCAGGCTGGAGTGCAGTGGTGTGATTGTGGTGCACTGCAACTTCCGCCTCCTGGGTTCAAGCGATTCTCCTGCCTCAGCCTCTGAAGTAGCTGTGACTACAGGCACGTGCCACCACGCCTGGGTAATCTTTTTTCTTTTCTTTTTTTTTTCATATTTTTACTAGAGACGGGGTATCACCCTGTTAGCCAGGATGGTCTTGATCTCCTGACCTCGTGATCCACCCGCCTCGACCTCCAAAAGTGCTGAGATTGCAGGTGTGAGCCTCTGCACCTGGCCAAATTAACTTACTTTCAATGTTGATACCTTTCTGCTTATCGTTTAGATATAAAGAGAATGCTATGAAATTATCAAGAATTCATCATGATCAACCAGTGAAGCCCCTGGATCGAGCAGTCTTCTGGATTGAGTTTGTCATGCGCCATAAAGGAGCCAAACACCTTCGGGTTGCAGCCCACGACCTCACCTGGTTCCAGTACCACTCTTTGGATGTGATTGGGTTCCTGCTGGCCTGTGTGGCAACTGTGATATTCATCATCACAAAATGTCTGTTTTGTGTCTGGAAGTTTGTTAGAACAGGAAAGAAGGGAAAAAGAGATTAGTTACGTCTGAGGCTGGAAGCTGGGAAACCTGATAAATGAGACTCCTTCAGTTTATTACAAAAAGAAGAGGTTGTGATACAAGAGATTCCTTTCTTCTTGTGACAAAACATCTTTCAAAACTTACCTTGTCAAGTCAGAATTTGTTTTAGTACCTGTTTAACCGTTAGAAATATTTCATGTCAAGGAGGAAAACATTAGGGAAAACAAAAATGATATAAAGCCATATGAGGTTATATTGAAATGTATTGAGCTTATATTGAAATTTATTGTTCCAATTTACAGGTTACGTGAAAAAATTTACTAAGCTTAACTACATGTTACACATTGTACATGGACACAAGAACATTAAGAAGTCCACTGATGGTATCAGTACTGTGTGCAAATACTCAGCCTACTTTGGATTCATTTCATGCAGGATTGTGTTGTTTTAATTGTTGTTGAGGAAACTAATAAATAATTAAATTGTATAGAAAGTCTCTTCCTCTTGATATTTTGAGATGATTAGTGCTGCTTGGCTTTTATTGTGCATCCTGCTTCAACGTCACTTTTTTTCCTAAAAGATATGATAAAAGTGCTTACCATTTTAGAGCTTCAGTCATTT